>NC_063190.1:27321268-27433768 GCF_017589495.1 Alosa alosa | reverse complement strand
GTGTAGTCGTGGGGTGTGTGACATGTGTGGGTGAAGGTGTAGTCGTGGGTGTGTGTGTGTGACATGTGTGGGTGAAGGTGTAGTCGGTGGGTGTGTGTGTGTGACTGTGTGTGTGAAGGTGTAGTCGTGGGTGGGTGTGTGTGTGACATGTGTGGGTGAAGGTGTAGACGTGCGTGGGTGGGTGTGTGTGTGACATGTGTGGGTGAAGGTGTAGACGTGGGTGGGTGTGTGTGTGACATGTGTGGGTGAAGGTGTAGTTGTGTCCTCTCAGGTCACCAGGAGAACAACAACTTCTGTTCCGTGAACATCAACATCGGCCCTGGAGACTGCGAGTGGTTCGCTGTCCATGAACACTACTGGGAGGCCATCAATGACTTCTGTGAGAAGTAAGCAGCTTCATTAGTTATGTCACTCATCTCGCTGTAGGCGACTGTTGATGTAACATGCAGTTCAATAATTTATTCCAATTGAACATGTCAGAACAAACTTTCTCATTAGCTTATTATATCACAGTAACCTTGTAATAGTACTGTTTATAATAATATTGTAATTTGTAATAATACTGTTAATTACAGTACCAAGTACACCACCACCACAACAACAACAACAACAATATACTCTGTACTTATTGACTGTTGATCTAATCCTATTGGTAATTTTAGTGGTTGTAGTGGTTGTAATTGAAGTGAGTGGTAGAAGTGGTGGTAAGTGGTAGAACTGGTTGTTGCTATTGATTATGTTCTATTTGGGTTAATATCCCCGCCTCCCTCTCCAACAGGCATGGTGTGGACTACCTGACCGGCTCCTGGTGGCCAGTGCTGGAGGACCTGTACCGGTCCAACATCCCCGTGTACCGCTTCATCCAACGGCCCGGAGACCTGGTGTGGATCAACGCCGGAACCGTCCACTGGGTGCAGGCCGTGGGCTGGTGCAACAACATTGCCTGGAACGTCGGCCCGCTGAACTGTGAGTGACCAGGCATTAGCCAGAAGGGGTCACTGATGACTGAAGCGAAGAACTTTGAGAGACTGAATGTGTATGTGATGTGGTGTGTGTGTGTGTGTGTGTGTGTGTGTGTGTGTGTGTGTGTGTGTGTGTGTGTGTGTGTGTATGTGGGCAAGAGTGTGTTGACACGGTATGTGTTGACACGGGGGTGGGCTGGGGGGTATTAGGATGCTCTGTCAGCCAGCTTGTTATCTCTGCATCATAATCTCGATAAGAAGACTTTCATGTTAGTCACTTCCTCCATTCCCTCGTGCTCAGTAATTACTGGGGAGGTCACGGAAGCGGTGCACGCAGGCTCGCCATAAATCACATTTACTCTCCAGCCGCAAAAACCAAACATCAGCAGGCTCCGCTAAGCACTTCGCCTCTTTAATTTACAGCAAAGGAACCACTTCATACCTTTTAAAAGAGTCACTTTTAAAAGAGTCACTAACATCATTCTTTAAACCTAGAGGCACTCCAGAAAGTAGGTCAGAACAGTCTGGTAGTAAATGTCAGTCCCCAAAGAGTGTTTTAGCACCAGACCTCCTTGCAAGGGCTAGTTTAATCCTGCAGCTCTGCTGCCTAGCGTCCAGTGTGGAGATTATGGACAGGGATATGGATGCCCTCTGCGACCAACTCTCCCTGCCTCTGGTGTGTGTGTCTCTCTCCCAGCGTACCAATACCAGCTGGCCCTGGAGCGCTTCGAGTGGAACGAGATCAAAAAGGTCAAGTCCATTGTTCCCATGATCCACGTGTCCTGGAATGTGGCCCGCACAATCAAAATAACAGACCCAGACACGCACAAAATGGTCAAGTGAGTATCCATCAATCTGATTGTGTGTGTGTGTGAGCCCTGTGTGTGTGTGTGTGTGTGTGTGTGTGTGTGTGTGTGTGTGTGTGTGTGTGTGTGTGTGTGTGTGTGTGTGTTTTTCAGAATGCTCATAATAAGTAAATATTAGGTATTAGATTGGAAGTGTTATGATGCAATAATGTTAGCATGAGTGACTGATTTAGTGTGTGTGTGTCTATGGCTGCTTTCAGACACGTCCTCCGCAGTACAGTATATGCAGAGCTTTGTCAAGGTCAACAGATATGATGCTAACATGCAGACATTATGCGGTCATATGTGTGAACGACACCGACGCACATTAAAGCTACACTTAAGAGTTTTTTGTACCTTAAAATAAATGTTTCCAAAATCGTTTCAGTGGTTCATCAACTCGTAACAGGGTGAACGGCACTTCTGCATTCGCTTTGCGGTGTGGCCTAAAATGTCTTCTTGTGTCCTCTCCCACTCTCCTGGCCTGCGCGTGTCTCACTCTGTCCCGTGTGGCCTGTTGTTGTCCCAGGCATTGCCTCCTTCAGTCTATGAAGCAGATCCAGATTCTGCGAGACCAGCTGCTCGCCTTGGGCAAAAAGATCTCCTACCAGAGCCGCGTGAAGGACGAGCCCGCCTACTACTGCAACGAGTGTGACGTGAGTCTCTCTACAGCAATCCCTGACCTTGTTGCATATTGTAGTCCTTGGCATCTTTGTCGGTGTTTTAAGCCCCCAACGTCATCTTCCAGGCAGCGATGCATTGGAGGCACCAGAGTTGGGCTAGGGTTAAGGGTTAAGGGTCAGGTGCCTTGAAGTCAACGGTCGCAGCGCTGCCTTGAAGTCGACGGTGGGGGCTTGAGAAATGAACGTTCTAAAGAATATCTGGGTTCATTGAATTCAACATAGAATTTTAGAACCTTCAATTGTTGCGGAACTTAGAATGTTCAAAAACCTACACCTTTAAGGGTTAAGGGTTAGGTGCCTTGAAGTCAACGGTCGCAGCGCTGCCTTGAAGTCGACGGTGGGGGGCTTAAAACACCATTGAGCCCTTGGCATCCCTTCTTACAGGCAGGCTACACAAGGCACGTAACTGATGTGTGCGACCCATGGAGCATATGCTGCAACAACTAGCTTCCACTATAATCAATGGAACGGGCTACACCAGGCACGAAAGCGGCGCGTACATTCGGAAAAAAATAAACCAGTCTTCTAAAACTATTTTTACGCTCCGCAAGCAGAGCGCTTCAATTGCACACCCGGTGTAGCCCGGCCCGGTTTATTTATATGAGTAGATGCTGTAAGGTGATTCACAAAATAAAAGTAGATGGTGATGTCTTTATAGTTGAACAGATCACAGGAGGAGGATTTAAATTCCTCAGATCATATCAATCTGTACTTGTAGTTTACTTTTATCATTCAAAACCCTCATGTCCAGTGGTGTAGTGGGGATTTTTAAAGTGGGGGGACGCTATTTTTGTGACGTCATTGCAAAAACTGTCACACTCGCACCTCCACATACATCGGTGCGTAAGGCCAAGGCCAAATTGTTACCAGCTTTCGTGAACATGAAACCGAATTTTAAAAAAAAACAATTAAAGGGCATGGATTAGCTTCAAAATGTATCCTAATGTCTTCACCCAAACTAAACTTTTCCACCAAAGTCTATGAATATGGTCTGTAGCTTTTTATTTTGTTGTATCATACAATAAACAGACAAACCATAATGTAGAGTAGCCTACAGTATGTAGCCTAATCTAGCGTAGTCTGATCTCCTTGACGCATAACATGCCGCGGCATGGCTTCATTCATTACCACACGTAAAATAACATAAAGAACACTGGGCAGGCAAGTGCCAGTCATTTGAAAAGTTTTTGTTTGGATGAAAGTAGCTGCACCAATCGTAAGTTTTTCCTAAAGTTGTTCAGGTTCACCATTGGGTCATTACTTATGGTTAAATAGCCTTATCACTTATATTGGAGCTCCCTCGATAAAAATCACTCGTATTACTCACACATGCTTATCGTGTCATTTTGACCACTGGATTAGCCTACCTGCTTTCTGCAAAACACAAACGAAGGGCCATGAAGGTGCTTGCTAGATTCGGATACAGGTAGTTGTATAATCTATGGTTTTCTAGCCACTTTCTAGCTACTTTCGGGTAACGCGGAACGACGAGCTGTGTAGTTTTTAATGTCTTTACGCATGGTGGAGTGCTACAGCATGACGATCATTCTTGTAACGAATTTTAGGACAAAGAGGCCTAATTGGAGACGTTTGCGTGATGCGTTGTTACCACTGGTAACAACACTTGTTATATTAATAAATGCTTATTAAAGCCTGTGTTGCAGGTTAACCACCACTGTTGATTAATGGGTACATAAAGCACTCAATATATGTATATCATTTTTAAAAATGTCTCCAAATGGTGTTAAATGCCAGTTTTTGTCGTTTTTAGTATTAGCGGGATTTTTTTACCCATTTCGGTGATGACGTCACGTTGGGGGCTACATGATCTGCACTTCATTCATTTCAATGCATTCCAATGGACATCGCGGTTACACTTTCAACATAAAGTTTGTATATTTACACTTCGAATTTCGTCACAGCATTTATATCACAGCTACCCTATGACAGGGCTCCAGAGTGCGACCAATTTGGTCGCATATGCAACCTAATTTTTCAAAAGTGCGACTAAAAAAAATCGGAGGTCGCACCGGTGCGACCGTGGTTTAAACAAATCACAGATAGTGAAGGGCGGGACCTCCCCTCTGATTGGCCGTGGCCCAGTGCCTGTGTGTAAATTTTAAAATGCGTGTGCTGCAGAGAGAGAGAGAGGTCAGAGACCCGTCAGATAAACAGAGTGGATGTAGTTGCATTACAGTGTGGTCACATAGGCCAAGATAAATGTACCCTCTCCCCACTGCCTTTCGGCAGCTGGCAGCAGCAAACCGATCAGATGAGCCCGAGATGATGATCAAGTTTATCGTTGCCTACGATAGGCCTAGTGAAACTTCCCTTCACCAAGTTCAGTCGAAATAATTATTCACCAGAAAAATAGTTTGAACGTAAACCCGACGTACAGGAATGACACTTGCGGCAAATTTATAGGAGTCATTGCAGATGAAAAGACGTCTTAAAAAAATTGCGAACAATGCATACAAGGCCTTCGCGAACGACAGAGATACAGATATCGTCGAAAAGGAGTGTGTCATTGACCGCAGTTACATGCAGGGAGTAACCTGGTTTTCAGCAGCAATATTCGTTTTGCGCGCGAGTTGTGTAAACTCATTCTGATGGCATCAATCAATTTAATCCGGTATTGGGCGCAAACCGAATATCGCTTTGGAATTGAATGGACACATTTAGATCGAGCATGGCAAGTCATTGCAATAGACTATAATAATAGGCCTACCATTTCGTTACTGCATTAACCATAGTGATGTTCTTATTGAAAATTTAAAAATACTAAAATTAAAAAGTAAATTGCATTGTGGGACTGTCAAATGATTATTGCAATCATCATTGCAAAATCACATAAAAATCCCCCAGGCTACTTGGAACATCTCTTTAAATTGTGCTCAAATACATTTTTTTATGGAAGATGCTAGCATGGAGAGCTGGTTTAGCCAAGGCCTAAAGATCATGAAGGATAGTATGTAAGACATTGAGCCATGAGATGTGCAGTTTGAAGCCCTTAAAAGACGTGCACTGTTAATTTACTCACTGTTATTTTTATTTAATTCATCATGAGATGTTTTAAGTTTAAATTTCAGCTCAGTGAAGCACTTAAAGCACCAACACTTCATTAAGTTACTTTACTTTAAGTCATAGGACAACCTATATAGGACAGTAATTAAAGGAATTATCCGGAGTAAAATGCACTTTAGATCAATTTACGGATGATTGGGAGTACATACGTTGAGTTGACATCAAAATCATGTCATTCGGATGTGTTTTGAGAAAGTTCGATTTTACCGTTTTTAGTCAAAACTCGTTAGCCTGCAAGTGACCAGGGCATGTCTTTTCGCCGCTACAAAAGGCTATTTTTATACCTCTTCTACAGTTCCAACCAACATTACACTTACGTGGTAGTGAGTAGAGGGTCCCTAAAGCCAAACCGAAGTATCCCGAGGTCTTTATGTGGTCGGATAGAGAGTCCAGAATGAACTTCATCAAGCCAGTACCTTTCCGGAAATGTTGCTGCTGCAGCTGGCATCTTTAGGGGAAAGTCCGTAGGAGTCGATTGCATCACGTCGTTGCACGACATCACGTCATGTGACATTTCAAAATTACAACCTGTTAGTAAGCTAGGGTTTGCTGTTGCATACAACTTCATTTCAATTTCAAAATAAATACTGGACTATGTTTTCTTTTTTTTTTTTTTTTAAACGGCGACAAAATTGTGAATTTCCAGAGCATGTTACTCCACAGTCGGCAATCGACTCCTACGGAAAGGTACTGGCTTGATGAAATTCATTCTGGACTCTCTATCTGACCACATAAAGACCTCGGGATACTTCGAATACAATGGATAACAGTTTAAATGTTTATTACCAACAAGCAAATTGTGCAAATTCGTTGGAAAATGAACCCTGCAACACAGCCTTTAAAATGCTCAAAACAATGCTCCAAGAAGTAGGGCGACGGGTTCCTCCGTGTCCAACGCCCACTACACCCTTGCTGATGTCTATTGTACTCAGACTGGTTTACGGGGTGTGTGACCATGTGTTGTGTGTGTGTGTGTGTGTGCAGTTGGAGGTGTTCAACCTGTTGTTTGTGACGAGCGAGAGCAGCAACAGGAAGACGTATGTGGTGCACTGTGAGGACTGCGCCCGCCAGCGGAGCCCCAGCTTGGCTGGGGTGGTCATCCTGGAGCAGTACCGCATCGACGAGCTCATGACCATCTATGACAGCTTCACCGTGGTGAGACATACATACTGTATGCAATAAGGCTGCAACTAATGATTAGTTTCATAGTCGATGGTAACACTTTACTTGACAGTATCGACATAAGAGTGACATGACACTATCATGAACACATGACACTGTCATGACACATGAACCCTAACCCTAATCCTAACCTCTAACACTAATCCTAACCCCAACCCTAACCCTAACCATAACTCTAAACCTAACCCTAACCCTAATCTTAACCCTAAGTTGTTATGACAAAAACCGAATGTCACTTAATAACAGAAGTGTTATGTCATACGTTTTATGTCAACGTTTATGACTTGTTTATGACACGTTCATGACAGTGTCATGTCACTCTTATGTCGACACTGTCAAGTAAAGTGTAACCTAGTCGATTAATCTGTCGATTATTTTCTCAATTAATCGATTAGTTGTTTCACCGATAAAATGCTTTAAAAGGGTGAAAAAATCATTGTTTTCCAAAGCCCAAGATTATGTCTTCAAATGCCTTGTTTTGTCCACACACCAAAGATATTTAGTGCACTATCATAAAGGAGTAAGTAAAGCGGAAAATATTCAAGTTTAAGAATCTACAATCAGAGATGTTGATGTATTTTCATTAAAAAATTACAAACTGATTAATTGATTACCAAAATAGTTGGCCATCAATTAAATAGTTAAATCGATTAATTGTTGCAGCCCTAATACACACCCACACCGACAAACATGTGTGCGCACTTACACACACACACACACACACACACACACACACACACACAGAGAACACACAGAACACATACAAACACATGTGCGCGCACACACACACACACACATACATAAACACACACGACACAGCTTCAGTGTGGTAAGACAAACACACACAAACACACACACACACAACCATCTACAACAGCTTCAGCATGGTGAAGACACACGCAACAAAGGTTTATTTCCACTGGCCATGTAAACAACAACAATAAAGGGAAAGGAAACAGACCTATGGATGCTGACCTTAGGATTGGATAGGATAGAATGAACACATATTCTGTTGACCACATTTACTGGAATGAAATTAATGTATGCTCTCTTCCTGCTTCTTTCTGTGTGTGTGTGTGTTTGTGTGTGTGTGTGTCAGGCTCCCTTACCTTGCTCCAAGTGAAATCTGGGCCTTTTTTGAGCGCCCCATAAGCAGCCATAGCCAAATCCTTCCAGCTCTGACACTTGCTCCCTCAACAACCACTACTGTTCTGTCTCCGTGGGCAACAAGTCAAAAACGAAACAAACACGCACGTTTACACGTATTGTTTACATAACAGCACAGCTTTGGTAGACGATACCCTCAGCCCCATTGTCTTCCCATCTCCCATCTATCAGCTACTTGATCAGACACAATCAAGGTCATAAAGGGGACGACAAGAGATTCCTGCTCTCGGCAAAGCATACCGGACTCGGACAGAAAAATGTGAATTTGTGTCGGAATTTCATATCAGGTCATTTTAAACTTCAAATGGAAACTGCTGTGATTTACACGAGGTGTCAGGTGTCAAAAAACTAAACTAAACAAACAAAAATGTAACAAGTGGCTGAACACGTGCATTTATTCAGGTACTACTTTATTCTATGAGTTACTCTTATGCAAATCTGACAGAATCATGGCCGGTCGGGTTCTTGTGTGTCTGTGAGTAAGGCGAGGCAGCTGTGTTTTTGCTAGCGTTACATCAAGGGAATCAGTTGATCTCTATGGCATAGCTCAGATTCTTTTTGATGATTCCTTTCATAGTGTGATGAAGCTCTTTTCATTCTGTTTTTTGTCCTTGATTTTTAATATTCTTCATTGGGTGCTATTTTGATTTGATGTTTTTATTTATTCTTATTGTTATGGTATAGACTTATTTCTAACAGCCTAGAGTTATTACACCATTTTGGCCTTGTGACTTGTATTTAGATAAAAGGTGATTTAAAAAAAAACAACTGAACAGTGAAGTTTTTTTCTAAAGCATTAAGAATTTAAAAAATGAAATATATATCTATGTTTCTCCGAGTTCTCAAAAGATACGATACGGGTTTGCTTGAAGGCCGATTTAGTTTCATTTGTGTAAAGAATCCATGTGTGTGTGTGTACTGTGGATCTTTTTGTATAATCCCATTCCTGCTTCAACAGAGATTGTCACACATTTGTAATTACAATGCTTTTAAGTATCAAAATGGTGCTGTTTAATTTAGTTTCATTTTGTTAGTCTCTCTTTTCACAGTATTTTTCCTTTGTGTTTGAAAATCTAAATTGTGTGTCTATTTATTTCAGGGTTTTGTTTGTTAGTTAGTTTCTTTGTGTGTTTGCTGTATGTATTTATTAAACATCAGTGGTGCTCCTTTTTTAAATACGGGATTGCCAGATTTTTTAAGTTTTATATCGTCCCTGTCTTTGCTCAGAGGCTGAAGAGGGGGAAGTCTGATTTTAAATGGTGCTCCATCCCCCTCTCTGCCCTACAGTGACATGTACATGATCTATAGATTAAAGAGAAGAACTATATCTCACTCTCTACTGGTTGGTGCTTAGAAGCGGAGTCAGTGCTCATTTATGAATGGAATGTCTTTGTACTGTAACAGACGACTTCAGATTTGATTCTCCTCCTTTTGAACTTTCACATAATTGTAACGTGCTTTACTATTCTGAGAATTATCATATTGTTGTAATAATAATGATTATTATTATATAAACACACAAGAGATAAAAAAAATGGACATGTGTATTGAGGCAAAGATTTTGTGTCTGTTGTCTCTTCATAAATATTTTCTTTGTTTTTTTTTTCCAAGGTAGCATTAATCTTCCTTACTCCTTATTTATGCTGTACTGATCTACATAAATCTAATCACACAAGAAGACAAACTGAGCCAGACCTGTCTTAAACACTCTGTGGTTTTGATTATTGATTACATGAAAAAATAAATAAAAACATTTTGATAGATCCATGTCTGTTTGTTCAGGCTGTATACATAACTGATTACAAATCATACCCATTTATCTCCCTGCCAATTAGGGGCAATAGGCTTTGGACTTCAATGGATGTTGTTTTTCTCTTTCAAGACAATTATTTCCTCTTAAACCAAAGCCTGGCACGACTTAGAAACCAGGAGTAGGGGGGTTTATAGTGGGGGGGTGGGACATATAAGAGACACATGTCTTTAGCCGACGGTTCGGACCGCGGATATCCTGGCTCCGAGGACAGGAAAGCTGGCCTTCCTTCACCGTGATTCGCTCAGGATATCCCTTCTGCACTCTTTTCTCTGTCCACATACTCTTCCCGCCCTCTCTCTCCGGCATATTTTTTAATCTTTTCATTTCTCTCTTTCATCCATTTCTCCCTGGTGCCCTCTTGTGCTCCCCGGCTCCGCAGTCTGCCCCCATCCTCAAACGGCACGAGAAAATAAACAGCAAGAAAGTAAACATCAACAGACACTGATACTGGAGAGTGAGGGGGGAAGAAATCATTTAGCCCCCTCTTTGAACTCAAACCCCACCTGGGCTCTTATCACCAGTGGGATCCCGTCTCTCCCTCCCTCTCTTCGTCTATCTTTCTCTGAGGGCTCATAATTCTCATCCCTTTCTCTCCTCTTTCACCCCTCACAATCAGAACCCTGTGTTCTGTTTCTTGTCCAGCACGGCCCCACCTCGTTGGCTGCCAGGCTCAAATCCGACACTGACCAGATGGACCCTGGCCAGACAGACATCTCCCATCCCCCCCATCTCTCTCTCTCTTTCTCTCTCTCTCTAACTCGGCTGGCCCAAATTAAAGGAGTCCTCCATCTCTGCCACCATCAGCCATTATCAGCCTTTCTCCCCCAGAGGCTCGTCCTGCAGCTCCCTTGTCCTCTCCTGGGGTTAAGCAATCATATCACAGACATTGATGCATGCTTTTCCCCGGGGTGCCCTCCAAAAACTCATCACACATCAAACTAAGGGGTGTTTTCTGGGTGGGGGGATTGCGATGTAAGATGGAAAAGAAATCACATGCAAACATGTGTGACCAGACACTGATTTCCAGGTGACTTAGAATTTTTACTCTCACTGTTTATTTTGCTTCGTGGTGGAGTGGCCAGCCAGTTCTCCCCCGGGACCCCCTAGCAGACAGAGTTACATGGTTCTTGTCTCATTGGGTACCCTGCACCCCCCCCACCCCCAGCACGGGGCCAGGGTGCCTTATCTCCCCCTGCTAACTCCCTACATTACAGCTGCAGGAATGTGTGGGCAGATATGTCCATGGGTGTGATATAAGAATGTCTGTTACGTAATTTGCTGGCTGGACACTCCATTAGGCCAGCATTAGAGTAGCAGCGCTACACTTATGAGGAAGTTAGATTGTTTTTATGCATTATGTCATTGTGTCAGCTTAGATTCACTTTTATCTCTGAAATGAACAGTTTACTGATCATAAACATTAAAGACTGTTGCTATATATATCATATATGCTATGTGATATATATGTATATACAGTACCATATAAAACTATAAAAGATAATCACTTAAACAATTGACCTTGGCGGGTACCGGACCCTCTGAACGCCAGTAGAAAGTCAAGATTAGAAAGTCCAGACACTCAACCTGAGAAGTAACTCCCCGCCCCACCCCGTTTGCACCAAACTCCCCTGCACTTATCCGAGAATCCCCTCCCAGATGACACCTCCCTCCACACTGCCAGCCGCCTGCCCCTCGCTCCCCAAATACCACAACTGCCCCCTTTACACACACACACAACAGTGAGTGAGGTGGGCAGGCAGAGAAACAGGAGGGTGGACAGAACCTCTGTGAGAGGAAGGAAAGACTAAGTCAGAAGAGAGAGAGAGGAAGAAAGGGAAGAGTTCCTTTCACTCAGTCACATTAGTGGGCGCGTGCAGTAAGGAGCAACACATCACACTTCTGGTCCACCTGAACACCAGCAAATAAACATCTACAAGCATCTGCAGCTACCAAGAAACAGGGGCACAACAAAAAAGGAACTGCTAACGGATTAGTAATACAGAAGGTACTGACTGGACAAATAACATTGACTCTTCTACAAGGACTGTTCAACCACCTCACAGGTTTGGTCAAGGAAGGAGCTACAGGAGGCAACTTTCACTCCGAGTGTTGACCGTGAGAAGAGAAGTACCGTGAACAACAAAGAGACGACCCAAGTGATCCCCATCATTACGGTGAGTGAAGGAGCAGCAATCAATATTAATAATTATTTTACTAAACACTAATTTCAGCTTCTTGTTGCATGAAGATAACTTAGAGTAGCTACTCTTACCACTTTAAAAACAGGGTCAAATCTATGGCTGTGAAAAAAGAGGCAGACATATTATATTTATTAGAGAGTGCCATTCATTTCTAAATAGTTGTAGATGAATAGTATATTAACCATTTAAATAGTCCTTCACTGAAGGAACTATTTAAAAGGCCCTCGAAGAGGTATAATATAGGTAGGCACTATGAGCAACTTTATTTCCTCATCTTCCAAAATATTGACTGATGTTACACGAGGAGCTGAAACCGTTACAATGCCAGCCAGGAAGAGGGGGATCCGTAAGCACACAGATGTTTCAGCCATAAGCAAAATCAAAAGGGCCACGTGATGAAACATTTGTGACTCAACTGGTCCCATGGACGCACCTATTGTATGGCCAAGATGTGTTCTTGAGATTAAGGCAAAGTTGTTAAGTTCTACGAAAAACAACAATAGTGTCTCCTATTATTGGCCGAGTGATGTCACATTTGGTCTTGAGCGCAGGCCAGGTTGGGGGCTGTTGTCTGAGAACAGACCCGTGGTCTCACAGGATGGAGCCACACAGACTCCCAGGTGCCCTGTGGACCCCTCTGTAATCTTCCTACGACCATCTGAGACGCAGAGAAATATCTGAGAGCACAGCCGTCCACTGAAGGGGTGGAGGGGGAGGGTGGAAGTTCAATGTTTGGGGAGATGTCGCTCTGGCTGGCAGGAGGGGAAATGTGTTTGGGTCAGCATACAGTTTCCTGAAGCTCCAGCTTCTCAACTCATTGTTTGGTGTTTTTTAGTCATCCTGGAGGCAGTGTGTGTGTGTGGCTGGGGTCCAAGAAGGGTCCATTTCCTGTAGCACTCAGTAACTTTAGATATCTGTGTTTATTTTCCGCACTTTTCAACACTTCAGATCAGGCCAAAATGGCTCTTGTTTGCACAAGGCTTTGTCTTTTCCCCTAAAAATAAAAGGTCCGTAAAAGTTAAAGACCTAGTTGCCAAGACAGTTACACAACAACATTAGGCTACTGTTTGACCTGGACAACAAGCTAGTCTGGTGGTCATTTGTGTTTTGCTGAAAGTGTCACTTTTTTAAAGACCATATGACCTCAAAAACTAAACTTGAACTGTGATGTCTTCTTTTGAAACAGAACACTTAGGAGGAGCCAACATGAGTCTGTCTCGAAACGGGACTCTGGACAAGTCGCTGACCCAGATGGGCAACTCGGACCTCGGCGATCACATACACAACCGCCTCCACCACACCAACTCCGTCTCGTCCAGCACAGTGCCAGCAAGCGGCGGGGGTGGCGCCGCCAATGTGGTGGTGCCGCCCCCCTACTCGTTGGCTGGCAGCGGTGGTGGCGGAGCAGGCACTGGCGAGGTTCCGCTCGAGCTGCGTGGCTCACTGGACTGCTGGGCGTGCTCGGTGTTGGTGACCATGCAGAACCTCATCATCGCCACCATCAACGGCATCCTGGCCAGCATCGTGTTCGGCCTCATCCTGCTGCCTGCCCTCGTCATGCTCGTGTTCGGCTTCCTGTGCCATTCCTCAGTAAGGAAGTGAGCCACTGGCTCAGGCATTTCTCTGACTAACTGGATTAAGATATGGGTGTGTGGGTTAGGGAATATATATGTATATATATATGTGTGTGTGTGTGTGTGTGTGTGTATAGGTTTGGTGGTGTTAGTGTGCAGAACTGTGTATGGAATTTGTGTGTGTGTGTGTGTGTGTGAGCGTGTGTGTGTGTAGGTTTTGATGGTGTTAGTGTGCAGAACTCTGTATGGAAATCATGTGTGTGTGTGTGTGTGTGTGTGTGTGATTTGAGAAAGAGAGAGAGAGAGAGCACTAGCATAATTACTTAGCAAACTAAATTGTCTTTGCTCATGTGTTGTTGGTGTATGTTACAGTAATGTCCAAACGGTGAATGCATGACGTGTCCATGAGTACATACAGCATGTATTTGTGTATGTAAAGTTCTATTGGCACAGCTAGGCCTACTCCTCCAGGATTCTGCCTAAATCTCCTCCTCCCCTCCCCCTGTTCATTTATCTCCCATTCCATGGATAGCTTCAAAGCAACCCCTCAACTCTTTACATGATGCATATCACACACACCAAGCCCCGAGTACTGACACCCAATTTGTTTGACTGAGCAAGACATACAAAAACCATCAGGATTATTGGACTTTATGTATGCTCCTCTCAAACATGTGTGCAAGGCTATGTCTGCAAGGCTTTATGGTGAACCAATGATTGTAAAGCAGCTGAAAGCATAGCAACTGATGAATTTATAGCATATGTACTCTCAGTGTGTGGCCTCTTGATGGGAAATGGAACCCTGACCTTGGCATTGCTATGGTTACTTCCCTGCCCGCTGAGCAACAGGAAGAACAGGGGATCAGGCTGACTTCCTGCAGCACCAGTGTGTGTATATGTGTGTGTGTGTGTGTGTGTGTGTGTGTGTGTGTGTGTGTGTGTGTGTGTGTGTGTGTAGAGGGTGCTGGAGAATGAACAGGGAAGGTTAAAGGTTAGCCACCCTAAGGACATGATGAGTGTATTCTCAATGCTGAATTCCAAATAAGGCTGAACCATAGGTGAACAACACTCGTTTCATACCACTGAAAAACACTCCTCTCATATCAGCCTACCTTGTAAACAGATGACTTTGAGTTGTAGCACATCAGCGTGCTGAACAAAATGGGAACAAACATGCCATCCCTGCTTCCTAAATCTATCATGAGAAATTTTAAACAGATATCTATGAGACCTCCAAAATGCATGTAGACTAAAGCTCTATACTTAACAATGGCAACCATTTAACCTTACCTGTTCATTCTCCAGCACCCTCTACACACACACACACACACACACACATAACACACACTCACACACACACACACACACACACACACACACACACACACACACACACACACACACACACACACACAACACTCTCTCTCTCACACACACACACACACACACACACTCACATACACACACACATAACGCTCTCACACACACACACACACATACACACACACACACACTCACATACACACACACATAACTCTCTCTCTCACACACACACACACACACACACACACACACACACACACACACACACACACACATAGCTCTCACACACACACACATACACACACACACACACACACACACACCCACATACACACACACATAACTCTCTCTCTCACACACACACATACACACACACACAAAACCAACTCACCTCTTCTCCTGCATGCTCTCGGTGCTCCACAGGTGCAGCCCCACGGCACGTCGGTGTACTGCTCGGACCTGCTGAACGACGAGGGCTGCGTGGCGCTGCTGGTGGTGGGCTTCCTGCTGCTGACGCCGCTCCTGGTGCTGGCGCTGGCCGCCTACTGCCGCCTGGCGCGCCACCTGCAGCTGGGCCTCTGCTTCATCCCCTACAGCCGCGCCGTCTACAAGAACCTGCCCGCCTCGCACCACCGCGGCCTGAGCTGCTGCACCGAGCAGGGCATCGAGCGCGAGGGCAAGGGCAGCGTGTGGGTGTAAGGCGCTGGACGAGAGAGAGAGAGAGAGAGAGAGAGAGAGAGAGAGGAGGTGGGCGGAGTCGACCTGGAGCTGGACAGGGGCCCACGTACAGGTGGAGTTTTGGGGTTTTTAGTCCAGTCTTCCAGTTAAAGTCATTCATGGAGTGCTGGACACATTAATGATCAGGATTGAGTTGGTGAAGTGACCAGTGATGTGGATATATTAGTCATCCAGTACGCTGACTTGATTGGTAGGGTGGTGAATTTGAATCTCCACCAGAAAGGGTGCATTCAGGAACAGCAGGATGCATGTAATGCAGATAGACAGGACAAGACATAACAATGAAAATGTAATATTACACACCTTACCTTACACTAGAGCATTTTTCTTGTGTACATTTTTATACTTTGTAGATACATGTTTTTTCTACTCTGCTAGACTCAATAAACAGATTTTTGTCTCCCTGAAATGAATGTGAGAAACACACTCCTTTACTTGGTGTTTTTGATGTGACTTCTGAAGGGTTCATTTTTGTTCAGCATTTTGTGTGTCCAACTATATTTATACATTTTCTCAGTATTAACTGAGCACACTAAAATGAGCTGTGTGTCTGATTTACCGACATCAAAATAAAGTGTATGTGTTTTTACAGAGTGTGAGAAGCCTATTTACTGTTAGCATAAGGTAATGAAGATACGGAGACAAAGCAGCAAGCTAATTCTACTCCTAGGCACCCTTTAATCAAACAGTCGCTTCCTGTTTTTTCCCTCTGGGTGGTGCCGTTAGGATCGCTGGTGCACGATCAGCGCCAGCAGCTTTATTGGTCCTACTTACCAAGAACTGTACTGACCTGGCATCAGTTTAGAACAATCACTTTTAATCTGATTGGCCTTGGGATCAATGCTCCTTTCATGTGAATGGCTCGTTAATCAGACAGTAGGCCATGCACACACGATTCTCTTCTGATTAGGTGAGTCTTACCTAATAGATCTGTTTACCTTGGAATCCTAGGACACTTCGGACAGGCTACTTTGCGAGAAACATTTCTTTGGATTACTTTCGAGTTGAGAGGTTGATTAGTTTAAATCCAAACAGTGCTTGCTTCGCCACTGAGTTCGTTATACACTGATATGTGCTAATTTGAAGATAATTGCCCACAATACTAAAATAATGTAGAATGTAACAGCTGCATATTTATATCTTTACGCATAGGCCAATATATTCACCAGCTATAGCCTATGATGTAAATGAATGGAGTAGCATAGGTCTTAGTGACAAAATGCTCATGAATAATGGAGAAATCGTGCTGAAATGTTCTATCTCTCTATTCTGTTCATTTCTATCCTACTTCTGTTTTACATCTGTTGTACGCTGACAGCTCTGGTACAAATGTGTTCCCGTTATTTTCCCTCAATGACTGAGGCTGCATTAGGACAGGCCTTTGTTGCCAAAGTATTAAGCGTCCAGCAGACGCAAGAGTGGTTGAGCAGACAATGTCGGTGTTTTGACCCGGAGCCACGCGGTGAGGATTAGGTATTTTAAGACTTGTGGAAATTTCCCATGGCTTTCCGCGCACGCTCAGTGGAGTTAGCGCGCAACCGGGGTAACGGAAAAACCAGACAGGGGCTAGGCAACGCATCTTTATTCACTGGGAATGCATTCGGTTCACAACGTCGGCGCAGCCATCTCCAAACATAAAGAAACAAAAAACAAATGGATGAGTTGTTTCAATCCTAACCAAGCGTATATTCAGCGCGACACTATACATTGGATGCATTTTAATATAAAGCAGGTAAGTTTACCTTCTGTATATCTTTGGTAATGGGGAACTGAGAAGGCGTGAGAATATATTAGAATTATCATGTTTTATGAGTGGCCTATACATAGTTGCCAATACGTTTGCTGATAGAAAATAGAACTTCAATTTATGTTTGTTTTATTGAAATTGAATTGAAAATAATTCCGAGTCTTGTACAAATAAAATGAAATGAGGAAATGCCACTTGCCATTTCTTTAATTATCAGAGGAGTTTCTAATTGTAAAGTTAATTGTGTAGATGGAAATGATGGAAAACATTATTGCAATGGGCTATACATGGGTGGAGACACTGGGTATCTTAACGATGACATACTGATTTGGCTGGTGATTGTTGTGCTTGGCAGCGTCATCCTTGTCCGAGGACGATCTGGATGGTGCTCTAGTTCCCCTTGGATTATCTGGGCGTTTACGTAACGTTGTTTCGTAGAAAATGATGTAGTTGCTTTTAATGTGCGGCTTACCACTTGAAACAGGGCTTTCATCCCTAGTTCGTCAATCCGTCAGGAAAGCATGTCCTTAATTCAGGATGAATTTGCCTTTGGATTCGATTTTGCATTAGAGCTGAATCTGTTTGCAAACCTTTTGGAGAGGGGATGTTAAAGTATAGGCAATTCGGGTAAGCGTGGCAGTAGGCTGGACTCTTGCATGCCTCAAAAAAGGACAACGGGGATCAGGTGTCGACTCAAGAACTCGTCTAATTAGTAATGCAAGAGAATGATACGCCTGTTGCACAACTTTTAGAGCATGTACGTGCTTTTCATCCCTCTGGACTTGAACCTGCATGCTTATTTTTACCAATAGTTGCATTATTGTGAAATACTGTGGGGATATACAGTATCCAGTGGGAATACATTGGAATGTAGACTTATCTCATGTGACATATGAAGCTTGTGCAATATAACACTGCTCTTGTGTCATATAAACTCTGTGTTGTTCATGAAAGGTTACATAAGGCGTAGTGCAAAGATAAAACAGCTAATGCCTGCAGCTATTGTCTCATTGCCAACAGGTCTGACCCTACAGTTGCAGTTATGGGAGTGAAGGTTTTACAGTGCTTTCCCTTCTACCGCCACGGTAAAGGCCGCGGCAAAGGAAGACTTTGTCCACCCTCAGCAGGTAAGATGTCCTCCATCTTTTAAAGAGGTTTCACTGGACAATAGTGGACTAATCAGTTTAGTTGGAATAAATAGCCTACATTTGAGTAAATTTGATTATTACTGTACCTCCTGTTCTTTTGTTCTTTTTGTGTGTTTGCTTCGTTGTGATTGATTCTCATCTTCCTTTTCATTTTCTGCTCTCCATCTCTTTCCTAACCCCTCCATCCCCTCCTCCCTTCTGCTCTCCTCTCCCTTTCACTCCTCTCCTCTCCTCCTTCTTGTCCTCCTTTCAGTGCCCTCTGGGGAGGTGAAGCCGGAGTTCTCCTCCTCCTCCTGGGCGTGTGACAGTGAGGGAGGTGGCAGCGGTAGCGTGCGCCGGGTCTACCTCTCCCAGAAGGCCCGGATCAGCTACCGGCACCAGATGGACAACGTGATAGACGCCACCTACTAGCCCGACTCCCGCCCACCCAGCAGCCTTCAGCACAGCCGTGCCCAGTGAGTCGTCCGTGCCCTGACCTTCCCAGTGGCCCCTCGGTGACATGGCCCCACTCTTTTTTCCGTGACGGCGGTTCATCTGATGGGGCTTGCTTTTTTGTACTCCTTATGATCGGAACTGTCCAGAGGATCAGGAATAGTGTAATTGTGTTCTAGCTGTGATTTGGGGCAGAAAAAAACTCCAGTGTTTCTTGCTCCCCTAGAGATAAATAGAGATAAAAGTATGTTAGGACTGTAGAGAGCTTCAAAATGTGAAGGTGACGTTGTTGATGGTGCTTTGGGTATGTCATGTGGATATGGAGATTTCAAGTAAAAAGAAATGACGTAAATGCAAAATAAGCAGGAAGTGTGTTTACAAAAATTAGCCTGAAGTGCATTTTAGTGTCTCTTTAGTGCATTTTGTCCATTGTCTCCTGTCTTTCTTGTCCTGTGTCTCTGTGAAGGTATCTAGTGGAGTTATATGTATTTATTCATGTGTGCTTGTGAGTGTGTGTGTGTGTGTGTGTGTGTGTGTGTGTGTGTGTGTGTGTGTGTGTGTGTGTGTGTGTGTGTGTGTGTGTGTGCGCGCGCGTGTGTGAATGTGTGTGTGTGTGTGAGTGCATACGTGCGCAAATGCTTGTTTATGTAACTTACTTACTATGTGTGAGTTAAGTTTCATTGTAAGCTAATCAGTCCCAATAATTGTGTCTACTGTGTTCTAGAATGGCTATTTGTTTGCTGGATGTTCTTTTTTTATAAATAAAATTGTGACTAAAACATTGATATCTTGCAATGTCAAAACTGATTCTGTTGAATCTATTACATTTTAAAGAACTGAAACCATCACCCTTGTGTCCTACTTTGCCTTTTTGTTGACTAGTCTTTTTGAGGCATGCTTACGTGACTTTGACAGAAATAGCCATATTAATAACACATTTTCTCTCTAGTATTCATTTTAGAATCTGGACAACTGTGTCAAGGAGCCCCACACAGATACTTATTGAATGTCATGGGTGAAGATGTAGTTCTCTGCATAGCCCTTGGCAAATATAAGAAAAAACAATAAAAACTCAATGAAAACTTGTCTAGTTACATATTAACGTACACAGGCGGTACCAGGCACCATCAAAAACAGAGAACGCATTGACTATGTGAAGTATTACGAAACAGACTTTGACTGACTGACCATATGAAGAGTTTGGAAAAGTGATAATGAATTTTCCATTATGTTTTTTACATTATGTTTCCCAAGTAATTTCAGTAGAACTGTAATTGGGTATTGTTATTGAATTCATGTTCACTCAATCAAAACAACAGAACTGCAATTTGATTGATATTACCTGAAATACAAAATGAAATAGCCTCACTTTTGTCAAACTTCATGTTTTTAAAAACGGAGATATGGCGTTTTGGAACCAAACTCTTCATACAGTATGTGAATTGCCGGTTTTCTGGATTTTGGGTGACGGGGGCACCCTAACCTATTTAGATTTCATTATGAATTGCTTGATTGTCTATTTAGAAAACATGTCTGATTATGATCAATACAGTACCCTCCAGATTATTGGCACCTTCGGTAAAGTTGACTAAAAATAGGTATAAAAAATGATCTTTTGCCAATTTATTGTACTCTCACAATGAAAACAATGAGGAAAAATGGGGAAGGGAAGCACATTTATTCTGAGAAAAAAGAAAATCTCATAAAGAAATAAATATTTTTAACAAAACCACATTGCTTACAATTATTGTCACCACTAGAAAATCTTATATACAAAATGTATTTTCCTATCTAATTTCAACTTCTTGTCTGTGAACTTTCTGAAGTAGTTCATGACCTCTCTTATTTTCACTAAGGTATGAAAATAAAGGGACACAGAAGCTAAATCCACGAGTCCTTTTTCAACATTGGAAAGTCAAAAGAATACACTAAATTTAAATAAAAAGGAAGTTGTAAGTCAGGGAATAAAAACTAGGTACTTTGTTGAAAATTACAATAATTAAAAGCTTCTACTCAACTTGAAATGTGACAAACATGCTTGGAACCCATGATTATCTTGCCCCCACGCACAGTATGGAGGATGGTATAGGATAGAGTCACCAAGTCCCCCAGAAAATCTTCAAAAGTGACCTCACTGCTAATAGATCATTCAGAGGGCATGCCAGGTAAAAGCCTTTCCAGTCATTAATTACAAATGTAAATGGCAGGAGTTACTGAATGGTACAGTGACTTTGTTTGAAAGTGTGGTTTATTGTCAGATTAAATGAAAATTGCGCTCTTTGGCAAGAAACACTTTAGGTGGGTTTGGCGTACATAGACTATACTGAAAAGAAGCCCATGCCCAATGAGAATTATGGTGGAGGGGCTGTGATATTGTGGGGCTGTTTTTATTCCCAAAGGTCTTTGCATGATATCAAACTGAACATTTTCAGAGGAAATCTGTCAATCTCTGCCAAGACACTAAAAGTGTCATGATTGGATCATTCATCAGGCCAATGAACCAAAACAAACATCCAGATCAAAACAAACATGGTTTCCTGAACACAAAATCAAGCTTCGGCCATTGCCATCTCAGTCCCCTGATCTAAACTTCAAAGATGAATGGTCTTAAATCCCTTGCTTTGTATTCTCCAATTTCATGGGGTGCCATAGGAGAAGCTGTTTTATTGGCAAAGGGAAGCCTTAGAAGACGTTACAAGCACGGGTGCCAATCATTGTGAGTGACATATTTTTTTCTTTATGAGATTTTCCTTTTTCTCAAAATAAACTTTTTTTTTCCCTCAAGATTGGAGTTTTGGACTAAAACTGAAACTTAAACTGAAATAAGATTACATAAAATGGCTTACTGATCTTCTCTGCCTCTATAAAAGCATAATTGATGTTCTTGTACAGTTCTATTTTTATATACTATAAACTGCCCCACTCCATCTGGAAAGCCCTGTTGAAATGAATATCGAAGCAGTTTCAGATTTGTACCATAGGATGGCGCTATTTCCCCATGCATCAGTGACAGAAACTGAAAAGAGAAATTAATTCCTAAATGCATGTCTTCAACACGCAACATGACAGTCTGAAAACTCAACTTTCTGCAGACTCAGTTATATCTGACATTTGACTATTCTCACTGTAGGTTGACTCATCCACATGTAAATGCTGAACTGAATCAAACCTTTGAATCTATCACTATAAGGAAAAACAATAAAGCTAAAATAATTAGAATTCACCCCCAACACAAACACACACTTATTTTTTTTGTTGCGGCAAAAACATTAGCTATACTTTGACATATAGTTCTTAGAGGCTCCTTTCACAATAGACTTATGGGAAAAGACAGAAAAGAACCTGAGAACCTTTCTAGGAGACAGGATGTTACATAACATGACGGATAATGGCCTGGGTTGTCATGGCACTGAAAGGCAAAGCTTGGAACCATAGAAGATGAGGATCTTGATTACTGTAACAGGCTGTCACCTAGCACGTAGAGACCACGACGACACTGTAATCTACAACTCACGACTATAGCAAAACACAGAGACTATTATATAACATTTTCAAATGTAGCAGTCTGATGATGTATTGAAAAGACACATTCGATGTATTGAAAAGACACATGAATGTTTATATACTCAGGTTGTCCTTCACAGCTTGATTATGATATTATGACACATGAAATGTCAAAGTGTATTGCTTGTTGGTAAATGTACACAATAGAACATTCCATAACCTAAAAAGGCAAGCTATTCCTGGCAAAGACAACAGATTCTTCAAGCAGACTGGAAATTTCTTTGTCCCAGTTGTTTTTCAAAAGAGAAAATCTCAGACTGCAGATTGTGTTATATAAAAGTTATTTTTTATTCAAAGACATCATCATAATTTACACAGAAATATAATATGTGACATGTCTGCGTGTATAAAACGTAAGTAAAAAATATAGTCTCACTATGTGAAGTTATAAAGCTGTTGCTTTGTACTGTGAGCACCTCGTAAAAAAGTGAGGATCGATACCTCAGCTGCAAGTTAAGAATTTTGGCATTTTCACACTTCATCTGTATTTTTCATTATTGTACTTTTGTTTTTCTAATACCAGTCCTGTTGTGATAAAACGAGAGTGTGCGTCTCTGACTTCATTTCCTTCAATGTATGATCTGTTTTCCATACCCCAGCCTGCTTCAGTCAAAACACACCTGCTTGTGTTGTCTCAGGGTTGGTGAGCTGTGTTGGGCCTGTCGGAGGGCTTGTGACGCGTTAGCATGGCTGCTTGCTGATGTTGGTCAGGATCTTGTGGTGAGGAGCCTTGTAGGCGGCAGTGAAGCTGCCCGGTGCCAGGGTACCGCGTCCCTCCTCATCCACCTGGCCCATCAGGATGTAGCTGCCACCTGAAAGAACACAACAATATGGATTATGGAGTGTGGGAGGGAGGGAGGGAGGGAGTGAGTGAGTGAGTGAGTGATGGAGGGAGGGAGGGAGGGGGTAGAGAATGAGTAAGTGAGTTAGTGAGTAAGTGAGTGAGTGAGGGAGAGAGGGAGTAAGTGAGTGAGTGAGTGAGGGAGGGAGGGAGGTAGAGAGAGGGAGTAAGTGAGTGAGTCAGTGAGGGAGGGAGGGAGGGAGAGAGGGAGTAAGTGAGTTAGTGAGGGAGGGAGGGAGTGAGGGAGGGAGGAATAGAATGAGTAAGTGAGTTATTGAGTAAGTGAGTGAGTGAGGGAGGGAGAGAGGGAGTAAGTGAGTTAGTGAGGGAGGGAGAGAGGGAGTAAGTGAGTTAGTGAGGGAGGGAGGGAGTGAGGGAGGGAGGTAGAGAATGAGTAAGTGAGTTATTGAGTAAGTGAGGGAGGGAGGGAGGGAGGGAGAGAGGGAGTAAGTGAGTTAGTGAGGGAGGGAGAGAGGGAGTAAGTGAGTTAGTGAGTTAGTGAGGGAGAGAGGGAGAGAGGAAGGGATTTTTTATTCATTTTCTTTTCTGAACAATCAATAATTGAATCAGTGCAATTGAATTTGTTGCATATTCAAACATGAATATATCAAGGAATAACATCTTGACCCCTGTATGTGAAAAAAAAAATGTAGATATGTCAGTACCTCTGCGTAGCACGGGGCATTTCTGGCAAACTGAGACCATTTTGATGGACATGTCCACTCCAGCCTGGGTGATTGTCAGCCGGCCAGCCTTGTAGGCCTTGATGAGGGACGCGGTGATCTGAACCCCACCGCCAGGCTTGGGCGTAATTGCTGTCAGTCTAGCAGTGATCGCTGTCAATGAGAACAGAGGGAGATGACTCAGAGTAACCCATACAATAAGTCAGTATAAAGCTGAATCAGTTTGATCTGAATATCATTTTTCTATGAAATCTGTAAGTTTCATACTGTTATTTTCCCCTACAGACCTTTTCTTGCAGAGAGCATTGCTTATTTTTGATGCTGAGTCTGCTGAGCACTCACAGCCCTCCAGTCTTGCAAATAGGAACTTACCAAATTCACTGGCACAGTAGCTGGCCTTGATGGTTTCATCTCTTTTGCATGGCTGTGCACACAGTGGGTTAAGGGGAGCTGGAAAATGGCACATTCACATTTTTCACATATTTGCAACATGCAGAACAAATGCTTGGTTGTTTTTATTTTTAAAAAAATGCTCTCTCTCTCTTTCTCTCACTCTCTCTCGGCACTCACACTTGCTCTCTCACAGTTTCACTTATCTCTCTTTTACTTACTCACTCATTCTCTCACACTTTCACTCCCTCCCTCCCTCTCTCCCTCCCTCCCTCCCTCCCTCCCTCTCTCCCTCACCTCTGGTTCTTGTTGGTTTGCTATTCTCAGGTTTGGTCACAGGTCTGCGCTGTGGCTTCACCGGCCTGACTGGCCTGACTGGTTTGGGCTTAGGGGTAGGCCGCACCGTCGTGGTGGTCGTGGTGGGTTTCTCCGTGGGCTTCCTAGGTACCGATTTCTCGGGTTTGACGGGTCGGTCAGTTCTGACCACAGGTACACGGGGCTGAGACTCCACACGGGGTCCGGTTACGACATCAGCCCCTGTGGTGGGCGGCTTGGAGCCGAGGGGGATACTGCGGTAGGTGGCCATGAAGCCGTCGGAGGTGACGCTTGTGTCGGACACAAACTGCACCAGCAGGACATTACCATTACTCACTATCTCCCTGCAGAGGACAGAGAGAGAGGGAGAGAGAGAGAGAGAGAGAGAGAGAGAGAGAAGGAGGCAGTTGCATGGAGCTCTATGATCTGTGAATGGAAGATAGTTGGGAATGTATAGAACATGCAAGAAGCTAGACATAATTACACTATAACTCAGTTCCATTGAGGAATACTGAGCAACACACACACACACACACACACACGTACAAACACACAAAAACACATGTCCACACATGAGTGCACAATCTGCACATACTTGGGGGGCACCTCTCCACAGTATCTGCCAATGCGTCGGGAGTCCTCCCTCTCTCCTCCATTGTAAAGTGCCACATAGTCAAAGCGACAGTAAGTGTCTCCCTCAATGGTGAACTTCTCAAAGTTCACCTCAACGGCCTGCAGACGAAAGAAATCAAAGTCAGTTTTTTATATTGCTGGACCTCACAATTCTAACGGGTTGTGATGGAGATATAGTCCACTGTACAGAATTTAGTCATGTGAATGTATAGGTATGGGTATGAATGCTTATAAGAAACACTAACCATGTTAGGCTCCACAGTGATGAGCCAGGAGCAGGTGACCCCAGGTGGGTAGTGCTTCTCTGGCCAGTTGGGGGTTTGGAGTGACCCCTGAGACTTGGTGTATTTCCCCCCGCAAAGCTGATCTAAAAGTAGCACATACATTTACAAGGTTCATTCATAACTATACCTGATGCAACATGCGGTAAAGCTAAATGTCAACTGTTTTATCTCTATATGGGCTCCCTGGGGTGAGACAATTTAATGGTGTCGATTGGCTGTAGTTCCACTGGGGAATAGGGGAGATCAGCCATTTTTTACATTCTTCAGCATTCTAATGTGTCAAAGAGATTTTGTTTTGTAACCTTCACACCAAACATATGACAGACATACACAGATATGCTCTCTACCAAAAAGTTGGTCTTCTGGCACAACTTACTCCATATGTGGGGTAAAATGAGCCTAGGTGTGGGGTAAGTTGGTCCAAAACAAAGATTTCAGGTAAAAAGCGTTTTTTTTTTTTCTTAAAACAATAATTTAATGTCTGCTACAAACACCAACATTTAACTGAGAATTTGCTAAATAGATTCAACTGAATTTGCTGAGATAGATGGGAGTGTGTGAGCCTGTAACATTTTGTCACCCATTTAATTGACTTACTGTAAATAAGTCTGATTCATTTGCTGCCTAGTCTCTTTAGCTCTTAGTAACACTAAGGAACATATAGAATGAGGTCACAAAATCAAGGCAAGCTTTAAAATCTTACAGATGCAATACAAGTACTAGTTAGCTGGCTCAAGTTACCCTAGCCCCGGTGGCTCATCTTACCCCACAACCATTTTGAAAGAAAATACTTCTCACCTCAAGCTAGGTAACATTCATGATTTTGTTTAGCCCTCACATCATAGCTAGGGCACCAAGTGAGGTGTAATACATCTGAATGTTTGTGAATTCACATTTTCTCTAAATCACCCTAACTCTGGACATGAATGGAATCCACTTGGAGAGCAAAAAATCTTTTTTTTTCACACACATATATATATATATATATATATATTACCACATTTGCAATGTTTTGTGCCTTTCCACAGATTGTAAGGAATGATTCCTTCTTCCTTAAAATGTCACATGATAACATGTGTTTACGGTTTCCTAGAAAAAAGGGGTGGCTCATCTTACCCCTATGCTCAACTTACCCCGTTCTCCCAACTATCAGCTGAGCAACAGGAGCACATGTCCAACAGTTCATTTCTGTTACATAATGCCTTGATGTCCTTACCTACTAGTGTGCTGTTGTGACGCTTTTGCCTACAGTGGCTGAATCTCTTTTTGTGACACATCGTGACTACTCAAATACCAAACATTGAACACAGTCCAGTAAGTAGGCTATAGTTCACCAGTTAGAGTTTCTCTGTTATGGCCTTGGGGCTATCTGCTGTAGCATGTACATGCTAACACGGAGCACTTCATTTGGAGACCTTACCATCAGCATGGGGTTTTCCTGCCTGAAAGTAGCCCAGGAATCCCCTCCCCCCAGTCCCAGAGTCGGACACCATCTCCAGCATCATGGTATTGGAAGTGGACATGAGTGTCCCAGGCCGGAACGTTCCGCAGAAGCGCCCAAGCTTCTCTACCATGTTGGAGTGGCCGTTGTAGACGTCCAGGTAGTCATAGCGACAGAGGGAGTCGGCCTCCAGGTCGAAGATCCTAAAGCTGAGAATGACCACGTTCCCCTCCGGGACCTGAAGGAGAAGAGAGGGAGGGTAGGGGAAGAGGAGAAGAAATGAGTGAGTGAGTGAGTGAAAGAGTGAGTGAGTGAAAGAGTTTTTCAGTGAGTGAATGAGTGAGGGAATGACTTTGTAAATGTACATATGAAGGATTGAGTTTTGGTTAGTGGAAATATAAATTTGAATGAACTGTATAAACGAGTTGGTGTGTTACATATTCATGAACATGATACGTTCACATGTCACTGGTACAGCAGAAGAGTGTGTGGATGAGGCAAGACTGGGGAGTGTACATTAGAGAATAAGGAAGTTAAGAGTAATTGCACTGCATGAGTGTGCGTGATGCAGGAAGGAGAACTCACAGTGATGTACCAGGTGCATTTGCTGTTGTGTTTGTAGAAGGCTGGGAAGCCCTCACTGCCCACGAAGCCAGTGTCTACATCCAGGGTCCCCCCACAGTGGAACACGGGCCTGGGGACGGCAGAGAAACACAGTCAAATGCTACCCCTCCAGCCAACCAAGGGTTAAGGAATGAGAACAGATGGAGCGAATGACTGGCAAATATTTATTGTGTGCTCTCTCTCTCTCACTCTCTCTCTCTCTCACTCTCTCTCTCTCTCTCTCTCTCTCTCTCTCTCTCTCACTCTCTCTCTGTCTCTCTCACACACACACACACACACAGGCACACACACACACACACACACACACACACACACACAGGCACACACACACACACACACACACACACACTTGCACACTAATACACAGACCATGACAGTGAGCCATGACTCATTGTTTGCATGCCTCATCTCTCTCCAGTTCAGCGGGCTGCTCCATCTCAGTGGCCTTCCCTGTGTGTGTGTGTGTGTGTGTGTGTGGGGGAGGGGGAGAGAGAGGATGAGACACCCCCATCAATGTCTCATCCTCTCTCTCTCTCTCTCTCTCTCTCTCTCTCTCTCTCTCTCTTTCTTTCTCTCTCTCTCTCTCTCTCTTTCTCTCTCTCCATCCTCCACCATCAATGTATCTTTCTGTCTTTCTGTCTCTCGTATTACTTCAAATATATGTAATTCAAAGTAAATGTGCATGTGCCACAGATTACAAATGTAACATCTGCAATGGCAAAATAACTGTCTGTTTCTCTTTGCATTCCTACTGGTTCTCAACTCAACCTTTCCATCAGCTGGCTTTCACATTCATGTCTGTTTAAATACTTGATCCAAACTCCCCATCCAAAATAACTCACAGTGCTGTAGCCTAAATATTACTACGCCACCTTCAAGGATAAAAAGTTGTTCACTGGCAAATGATCTGTCGACGTTCTGGACAGTGTTCTGAGAAAGACTGGTGCCAGACATAGTTTTATAGCAGTCGCGTTACACAAAAGCTGCAAAACAACCATGTGAAGTTGTAAATTAGTGCGTTTTCTGTGTCTTTTGTGTAATGAAACGACTATCTACATTGACAGTAATTTTCAAACTAGACAGCCGAGGTCATTCGCCCACGGTTACTGAGTCAGCACTCGAAATCTCCTCTGGCCGTCAGGAGTAGAAAGTTCCAGAAAGTTCCGGAAAATTCCAGAAACACAACCATTGCCTCAATTGCTGAATGCTGGGAAATTAAGCACTTCCAAGGAATGTCCTAACTCTCCTGTAAAGCAGATTGTATGGCCGAGCACCCCGTGCGTCTGGAGGCGTCAACAGAGCCTTGTGAGCCAAGCCGACCTGAGTCAACCCTGAGCTCCAGCTCGGCTGACTCTGACGCCACCACCAGCCCCAACCCAAACATCTGCAACAGGGCTGCCTGCCGCCATGGATCCCTAATTACTAACCATCTGAGGCGACCCAAATTATGGGAACGGGGGATGAGGCAAACACTGTCCTTCATGCTACTCCATGCACATGGGTGTGAAAGGACAGTGAGACTGTGGACAGGGTTATTGTTGTTGGGTTTTTTTTAGACCAGTAGTAAACGTGTGAAACTGATAGTTGTAAACATGAAAAACACGCTGGAGATTTCACCTGTGCGGTGGGTGGGACCGGTGCCTAATGCGTGGCTTAGTTCCAAAGTAACAATGGAAAATGTTACAGTCCAAATCCTAATTCTGTTAAATCCTCATAACAGACGTCTGGATCCCCATGGCCCACTTCTGCCCACCTGTGACCAAGTCCAGTATAAACAAGAAATCGCCACACACCCCATCACAGTGCCACTGTAGAGAAGAGTAACAAATCCCCCACCTCCCCTCACCCCAACTCATGCAATCCATTTCTCCTCCTCACCTGGAGTAGTTGTTGGTGGACTGTCCCTGTGTCCACCCGAGGGTCAGAGACAGGCAGACGAGCCCCATGGTCCACATGCATCCCATGCTCTCCATACTGACCAGCTCACACACAGTGAAGAGAGAGAGAGAGAGAAAAAGAGGCGACACAGATGAGAAGAGAGAAGAGGTGGAGTGAAGCAGTGGATGGGGTGGGAGGGTTGTTGGAGAAGGGGATGGGGGTAAGTGGCAGAGAAAGAGAGAACCAAAGAGAGCTTTCCAGAGGCACGTATGAGGGAGGGAATAAAAATCATGCAGGGGGGGCATTGTGAGGGGGGAGGGGCGATCTTAATTAGAAACAGATGCTGTCGCCATGTTAACTTTGGCCGCTAGTAATCCACCCCCCATCATCCAAAGAAACGTGCACAAAAAGAGAAAACAAAAATGAACACACATGCATAAGGCTTGGACTGCAAATGTGTGTGTGTGTCTGTCTGTCTGTCTGTCTGTGTGTTCCAGGGGCTGATGATATACAGACAGCCTGCTCCCGACATGCAAGGCAGCAGTTCTGTTAAGCCATTGTCTCTTCCCAGAAAACACAAGAATGTCAAGAGAGATCTTCCTTTCTTTCCCCTTTAAGTTTTACTGCCCTTGTGGATGTGCTGGGTCTTCATGGTGGAATGCATGGGAACAGTTAACCACTAGGCTCCTGTGCTACTGCTACGTCCAACCAAACTACATAAACCACAATTCTTTTCAACATTAATTAGCCTCACTTCATCATCTCATCTCATCGCATCAATAGTCTGTTTTCACAGTGGCAGAGAGTTTATTTTCACATGCACATTTTGGGTTGAAGGTATCAGATGTCCACCTACAGGTCACACAAACAGAGCTAACCACTAGATGCGCAGTAGGAAGTCCACCCCAGAACCATGTTAGTTTATGACAGAGGCCTCGCATAGGTCATCACTTCAAGGTCACCCTGCAGGGGGGGGGGGTCTATTAACATTCCAAAAAGTAAGACTATAATTTTCACCAATCGTTCCAGAACAGTATTTGTTATTCCAGATAGCAAGGCAGTCCACTGGGAAGCGTTCCTGGAAAGATTGGATGCATCCACCTCCAGAGACATTCAAGAGATTCAAAGCAGAGTTGGCGTAGACTGTTAGGCAGAGGGTTATAAACATGGTGATTTACAATACACAGACATTGCACCATTTGATCGGAGTTTGGGGGTCGTCTGATAGCTGCACCTCTGGCCTTAGAGTTGCGATTCATTGTTGCCCAAACATCTCCTTCCTCGGGACCAGCTCTTTGCTGTCATGGTTGGAGGAGTTTTGTCTATCCTGCGGAGGCATAAGTGGATGATTCCCTACCGAGAGGGAGCGGGACATTCCGCCTTCATGGTGTCTCTGCTGCTGTGACGGCCAACCCCTCTGGCCCAGCTATCTGGGGCCCGTTTTGAGTTGGGAGGGTAGTGTGTGTGTGTGTGTGTGTGTGTGTGTGTGTGTGTGTGTGTGTGTGTGTGTGTTTGTGTGTGTGTGTGTGTGTGTGTGTGTGTGTGTGTGTGAGGAAGGGGAGAGTTTGCTGTTACACATCGCAGATAATATGCAACAGTGGTCTGGTGGGAGCACAGGACCCACAGAAGTCCTGCCAAGATGGGCCCTGGAGTTGTGTTATCACACGGGCCGGGCTGTTTGTGTGCTCACGGCCCAGGATGGAATTACACCCCAGCGGATTTGCGGTTACCTATTTCATTATCCAGCAGGAATTTCCTTTATTTGTTCTTTTTCAGTACATAAACCATGATAGAGCCTGGTCAGGTCCAGAGACATTTTGGCTGACCAGTGAGTAGGTTGACCTACATGGCTGCTTACTGGCACTCTAATGAATGCCAGCCAGCCAGCCCACGCAAGGAAGTTTTGAAATTCTGTCCATTTTAGATGAACCCAAATTGTTGTTAACATATATTCACCAGGGTAACAGTACATCCTGAAGGGTTTCCCACACACTGAGAGACTAGGTTGAGAAATAAGTGAAGCAGTAGTGAAAGAAAGAAAGAATGAAAGAAAGAAAGAAAGAAAGAACAGAGACAGACAGAACAAGATGGTAGTGAGATGGAGGGGAGCGGGCGGGGGGGAGTGATGCAGAACAGATTTCTTCACTCATGGCCGTGTGATTGTGGGAGAGAAAGTGTTTATAGTAATTAATTCATCGTTATGGAGGACTGTTGTGTTGATTTTTCTTAACACACTTCCTGTGTGAGTGATATCTCTCAACTATACGGGAGTCTGCAGATAAGGAGGAGCTGGAATGCTGTGACGTGGGAAGTCGGCTGGGGGGAAAAGTGTGTAGGTGTGGGAGGGTTAGGTGTGTGTATGCGTTATTAGTGTGTGTGTGTGTGTGTGTGTGAATATGGTGGGGGGTAACAATGACCCAAACACCTGGCTGTGGTCCAAGGGTGTCGACTCAAGACTGGCCTGTAGAGCAATCCATCAACACGAGCCAGCACGCAGTAATGGGTTTGGGGGAGGGCTGAGGCTGAGACCAGGGGGCATGTGAACGGCTGGAGACTAAGCCAGGGCCTGGGGAAAGGCCACTGGAAATTTACTGAGACGCTGGGGGTGGGGGGGTCCAATGTCTACAGGAAACAGAAAATACAGTATGACGACCAGAGGCGTAAATCTCCATTTCTCTGTCATATCTCTACAATAAAAAGCATCTGGAGTCCATGAATGGACATGCATTAAAAGGATAAACCAGATGTTATACATGGAGGATAACAGTTCTTCTGGTGAAGGAACGGACAAGCAAAATATGTGCAAAACAAGCTCAAGCTGCATATTTGCATTTGCGGTCTAGCCGTGCTGTCCTCACTCATTGTGGTTTGCAGATAACAAAAGTTGGCCGTGTTGTTTGTTTACACTTCCTCGCTGAGTCCACAGGGTTTCCATATTGACCTCTTCTCTCGAACACCTCAACCCAAATAAGAGTGGGCTCTGGGGCATCGGCCCGGCTCCTGCCCAGAGTGGGCATGGGTGTGGCGGATCGGTGCCGGATCAGGGCCATATCAGGGCCAGAGCCTGCTTTCACCTGGACACCAGCCAACATGGATGATGAGATTATATTAATATACTCCATCACAAGGACTGATAGCTGAGCAGGAGCTTGTGTCCTCCGCTGATTCATGTTTAATTTGGTGAGGGGAAACAGCTGGGCAAACAGGCATAGTGACACAAGTAATATGTGGGTGGTGTAGGTGATGGATGGTTTGGGTGATGGGAGGGGGGAACGCATGGAGGTGACTCACTGCACTTCAACAGGTAAATCTATTGTTCCTGAAATGTTTGTTTTTACTGTGGACATATTTTCTGGCTAAAGACATTGGGAATAAAATATGTGGGCATTATAGCTTTGCTAAAACAACAAATATAATAGTGGCCTTGGAATTTTACACAGTACTGTATGTGTACAGTATTCATCACAACCATCATGTCTCTGCAAGCAGATATAGTAAAGTTGTTGGTACAGGTTTACCAAAGCAAGATGTCATAGGAAACGATCCGAAATCTCTTTAGAATCTAGATGATGTATAGCCTACACATACACATAGAAGACATGAGACAGCAGAAGAGAATTGGACAAAGAGAAAACGGCAGAGACGGAAACATACTAGGCTATGACCCTGCTGTGGTGGGTTTTATGTTTCAGTACTGTTGGGACTGCATAGGGGGGGAACTCGCATCATCCCACGACCACAGAATGACAGCACTCTTGTGGCAAGAGTGAGTCCACCAAGGAGTGTGTGGAACGTGGAAGGAAAATGACACAGACGCGTGCCAACACACCATAATTCTTTCCAGCAGTTGAAGATCTGCTGCAAATGTTAAAATATTTAAAGTATGTTTGTGCGAGTGCCATGGTAATGAGGCAAATGTGATCGTAATGAGAACATATGCACTGCAGATCAATACAGCGCTCCTGATGAGGACTTAATCTTAACATCAAAGTGCAGAGTAAAAAAACAATCGCCCCCAATTAGTGTTGAGGCACTACACTGCCATCTAGTGGTAGGAACACTAATTCAGCTGGACTGATCAAACCAATGACTACACAAATCATTGGATCAAACCAGTAAAAGATCTTTTTTAAGCTTTCTCTCTCTCTCTCTCACACACACACACTGACATACATACACTTAATGTGTAAGGACCATTAAATAACATCACAAAGAACACTTTCAATGTATAGAATCAAAAAAACTTTATTTCAAAATGGAAGTCAGGCAGGAAAAAAAAGAAAAACAAATCTCAGTTTCTCTCAGGGGCTGTGTAGCAAAGTGCTACACACAATTGACGCCCCACACATACAAAAAACAACAACACAGTACAGTAAACCTTTCGAGATGCGGCCCTGGTATTGGACACACTGGGGCAGTTATCCTAGGCCTCATGTACACTGGGGCAGTTATCCTAGGCCTCATGCAGACACGGTATGAGAGGAGCACGTAAAACAACACAGACATCATCTCCAGTGATCATCACACACTACATGTACAGAATGGTCTCTAAAGATACCATCAGCAATAACTTGTCCAGGTGGGTGTTACACGCTAAATTAGTCACGGAGAAGTTTTACCCAGTTAAATATACATATATAGCACTGGGCGTGAGAGAAAATCACTATGACTGTCCTGTGTTGTTTATCTACAGACCCCGGGCCACGGACACGACTCTCAGCGTGCTGCGCCACAGCAGGTGTCTGAATTGTGGGACACAGCAGCTACTGTTTGCGTCACGAATAAAAAGCAGACGCGTGTTGGTTTATCTCAACCCCAGCACGTGGCCTTGACATCTCAAGCGGCTTTTCTCTTTCACACACACACACACACACAGACACACACACACACACACGCAAACGAAGTACGTCACCTTGAGAAAAGAGAGATTCTTTCTTCCATTTAGATTTTTTTTTCCTTCCTCAAGCACCGCTGTCTACTCAGCAACACAATGGCGTTACCATGGGAACGCTTATCTAAGCTCCTGAGAAATCGGAGGCTCTGTCTATTTCTGTAGTCTTGTCCCTTTGTCCAAAAATGAAAACACAAGACATGCATGCACAAAGGCCCATCCTCTGTGATGAAAAGTACAAAAATATCATTTGAGAGCTTCAAAAGGAAAAAAAATGGAAAAAAAAAAATGGAAAAATCTGTACAGAATCATTAAATTGCCCATATTATCCCGCATCATACTTTTCTGGGGATAGGACTTTCAGTATGAGATATGGTCCTGAAATAAATAAAATAAAAATAAAATAAAAAAAACTCAGATGAACATAGTCTAAGAGATGGACCAATCCACCCTCAGGCCCACCAACTGGGCATCGTACACATATATACACACAGATAGCACAATATTACAACCTTTACAAATGTAAATTACAATAGATTATATAACAAACACATATTTAAGATTTATGATCAAGTTGTTTTAAAGGAACATCTAAATAAAATTTCAAGCAAGCACCCCCACCCCCTTTCCGAAAACATGGTAAACATGGCAGGTTCATTTTTTGTTCGAGTGTTTAACGGAATATGGAAACAAAATCTTAACCCAGTGCCGGTGCAGCATTGGCAGTTTGAAGGGGCCATGTGACTGGTTGGAGACCAGCTCCCCAATGCAATTTACTGCGACAAAGTAAACTTCAACAGGAAATTCAGGCACCCTCAAAAACTTTCAAGCAAGTTAAAACATTTTGTGTCTTCTTTGTCTCCATCTTCTATGTCTTTAATTCAATATGTTCAGTACACATAGGAACCATAGTAATAGTTACTGAAGACCGTATTATTTTGGCCTCTGTGCAAAGAGATTAAACTTTGACATTTAAAATCCATAGCAACATTTAGTCTTTTACTAATGAGCACACAGATTCTTTTATATTGTTTTTTAAGGGCACATCCTTAAACCTTTACACTTGACATGTGCTTTTTCACATATATTTTTACACTTTTTTGCAGACTTTTGTCAAGCTGACAATTGACTTGGTCCACGTAAACCCAGCACCTTTAAACTTGGGCTACTTTGACTCAAAAAGAACCAATCCTTCCCAGGACTTTGGATCTATAGATTTACAAACTGTAACTAACCAGTGCATTCACTGCAGGGGTCAGTATCTAACTAGTCCAGGTGGAACAGCCCACAGATGTAATATTACCAGTCCGTTTGCAATGTGGGTGGAGCTGGGCCTGGACCTTGGCTCTAGGAGGCCTGGCGGTAGGTCCATCGCGTCGGGTCACTCTAGGTTCTTGGGGACTCTGGAAACGGCGCTCACGCCAGTGCCGCGTGCCCGTCACTCCTCCGCGCACACCTCCACGGACGACGTCACCTCCAGCTCCTCGTCACTTGGAGGCCCCAGACTGGGCCTAGCGGCCCTCCGCTCTGCCCCCTCCGCTGTGGTGTCTGAAGCCGTTTGGGCGCCGCTGTTGTCGACCTCCTCGGGCAGCCGGAGGTCGCTGTGGGGCTCATCCTTGTGGACGGGCGATGACGCAGGTTCAACTGCCGTGCCACTGCAGTCAATGCAGGACTGGAAAACACAAACACACACACACACACATTTCATAAGTGACACTGTCTTAAGCTAATGATAGCAAGGCCATTTCCTGATACACTATCCTTTGGGACAACTCAAAACAACAGACAGAAGACATAACAAGGCCTTGAGGTTCACCTCTCTAGAAGACGAATGCAGCCATTTCCTGCTAATGGAAGTGCTACTACTCAGAATTCTAAGAGGTGGCAATATACCTCGATCATCTGAGTATGTATGTGATTGGGGGCTCTACTTTGTTTGTCATGTGTCCACAAACTGGACACACAAACATGGGTGGGTCAACACCACACAAACACGGGAAGTTCTCAGTAACCGAATTCCTTTTAAAAAAAAAAAAAAAAAAAAACGTTTTTTTGAAAAGTACCACGTTGCTGTGTGCGGACTCACCGTGATGTTGATGGCGTCGGGCAGGCCTCCGGTGAGGATCCACGGGTGCTCCTGACCCAGCTCCTTCCTTTGCTGCTCGGTGAAGCGCGGCTGCTGCTTCTGCAACGACTTCAGAATCGCCAGGTCCTGCTGCAGAACCGTCTCCCTGTCTCTAGAATCACAAACACACACACACACACACACACAAGCGATGAAACCTTATGTAGTAATGTCAAATACTGAGTGTGCCCCACCCAATAGCCATGTCCCAACTGCTCAACCTACATAAAGCACTCCACCTTTTATAGGAATCTCATTTCCTTTGCCAAAGAGACGTTTTTATTGCAGTTGCAATCTGTCTGTTTCTTTCTCAGCAGGACTCATTTGATGCTGGATTGGATCCCAGTCAGGGACGGATCCAGGAATTGTTTTTTTGTTTCCTTTTTTTGGTTAACATTATGTGATAGGGCAAAACTGGCCTTGGCAGAGTGCCCTTCTACATGATGAGCAAAGAATAGCTAGTGAGCCAAGCTTCGACTAGAGCGCAGACCAGACACACAAGAGTACCCCCCATCCACACTGGCCCGTGGGCCACAGCCCCGTAACCATGGCAACGGCCGTCTCACCTGCTGGGCAGCTGGTAGGTCATCATGACCTTGTCGTCGGTATTGGCCATCAAGAGCCAGATGGGGTCCTGCAGGACGTACTTGATGAACTGGTCATCTGCAGCGCCCCCTGTTGGCTGCTTGTGGGAATGGGAATTCTCAGAGGAGTCCACGCTGCCAAAGTATTTGCTAGTGTTACTGCTGCCTGTTAAATCCAAGAAAGAGGGGGGAAAAAAAAAACACTTGTCAAGACATCTGCAGGATGGGTTACCATTATTTGGTTTGTCTGTGGGCTTCTTATTGTTTATGAACTGCTAAGGCTTTAACGCCAAGGTTACGGTCTAAAAGCGGAAAGCAGAGACGTGTCTCAGACAAGTCAGCGGGGACTCACCAGTTGTTGTGCCGCTCCCTGTAGTGCTGCAACCATTGGAACCAGAGCCTGAGGATCCAGAACCGGAGCCAGAAGATCCTGACCCAGAGGCGGCAGACCCGGTTCCTGAACGTGCATCCTCCTGCAGCAGTAGGTCCAGAAGGTCACTGGAGGTGGACATGGCATCATGGTTGGAGTCATTTGTTTCCACCTGAAGCAGAACAATGGGAAAAGGACCGGAGTTGTTGGTCAAAGAGAAAGTGTGATGAGTTTGCAATGTTGAAATTGCAATGTTGACTTATCACATTTCTACATATGCAAAGGAAATCAGAAAGATGCTTTCAGCCTGTGATGTATCTACACATAGCTCTTCGGAGCTGCATAATATGTTTAAAAAGTAGGAGGACTCACGTTATCGTCTCCTTTGGGGTCTTCGGAGTCGCTGCGGCTGACGGAGGTCGGGACTCCCGGCTTCCCCTGGGAAGCCACTCCGCAAGGGGGCGGCGTCTGCCGCAGTCCAGCCGCTGAGCTCTCGGCTCTGGTGACGGCCAGCTCCTCCAGCTGCACCAGGTTGAGGGGCGAGGAGCAGCGCGAGTGGAAGAGGGGCGAGTCCGTCTCGTCTCGCTCTCCATTGGCTAGCCCGCCGGACTGGGGCGTGCAGGAGCGCGAAGGGCCGTGGGCGAACGGGACGCCAGGGGTGGGGACCGCGGGAGTTGCGTTTGGGAACGGGGGGTACATAACGTTGGGGTTGTAGAAGGGCTGCGGGACAGCGGGCATGGCAGGGTTGAACGGCATCATCGACGGCATTAAATTGGGCTGGCCAACAGCTGCTGGGTTCAGAACTGGGTTCATCGAGTTCATCTGTGGAATAGCGGTGTTGAACTGGGGGGCAAGAAAGTTCATCTGGGGTGGCAGCTGGGGTGCGCCCCCCATGTTCTGGCCGAGGTTTGGCATGGGAGCGTTGAGCTGAGGGTACATGTAGTTGGGCAGAATCAATGCCATCATTGGCGGAACCATGGGGGGCATGACTTGTGAGGTGGGCATCTGGCCGGGGTAGATGGGGTAGTAAGGCAGGCACCCCGGGGCAAACTGGGGGAGGCTGGGCGGTATGCTGGCCTGGGAGCCCACAGAGGCGGGCCAGGAGGACGAGGAGGTCTGGGGGCCCATGGGGAGGTGCAGGCTGGTGGGGAAGCAGCCATGATTGGCCATCTTGGGCAGGGCCGTGGGGGCTCGGGGAGGCATGGTGAAGGGTGGGGGGTAACTGCCCAGCTGGGAGCCCTCGGGGTGGTGCTTCCGCCTCTTGCCCCCTCGGCCTCGCTTTCGCCCGCCGGTCCCTCCCGCTGGGTAATCTTGAGAGCTACGGACACCTGTACCTTTGGCTGCAGGCGTTGTGGCTTGCCGGCGTGGAGGGCTGGGAATGGGCTGAGGCACAAGCAGTTCGCTCAGGTCCTTGAAGCGGTTGAGGAAGGCCCGCTCCTCTTGCTGCGTGTGAGTGGACAGCACCTCCTTGGTCAGGCCCACTGGAACCACACCTGCTCCTGTTCCTGCTCCTCCGCCCGGTGTGGATGCCGATCCAGTCCTGCGGTTGTCTTTGTCTGGGAGCGTGGAGGTGCAGGCCTGGGGAGGTGGCTGGAGCGTGCTGCTGGCGGCCGGGGTCGGTGTGGAGGGGGTTGGGGTTGGCGTGAAGGTGGGGGTGGTGGGAGCCTCCTCCATCATGACAATATCTACAGGAGAACAAGGATACAGAGTGTGACAAACGTTAGAGCAAGAGTAAATGCAACGCACTTCAGAGTGATCAGATTAAGATACAAAAAGTGAAGGACAGATAAAAAAAATGACAGACGCAGAATGAGCGGTTACCTGACTCCGGAGGTTTCTTGTCTCCGACATGGACAATGGTGCTGCTGAAGCTGCACAGAGAGGTGATGGAAATCACGCTCTCAGCCTTACAGTGCAGAGCCAGCGGGGTCAGAGCATGAGTAGGACCCGGGGGCTTAGACCCATCAGCTGCCACCAGCGTCTTGGCTATGCCTGTTGGAGACGAGCACAGGGAACTTGATCGGTCGGAACTTTCTCAGGTCGCATAGCCAAGACGCAAGACGCACGGGGAGTTCACTCAGGGCAGCCACACTAACCATCAGTACATTACGCACTCTGGTATTCAATATCGGTTTTTAGAAGTCAGTTTAATTACGATGCTAAGAGCCTTATTGTACCTGACAAGCTCACTGTTATGAAATTTGTATTCTACACGGTTTCCTTTAAAACTGCTAGAGCCTTAACCAGTAGTGTAGTAAGTACCTTTAACTCCACCGGCAGCGTCTTGCTTGTCGTCATCAGAGGTGGAGGAGGTGGTGCAGGAGGATGAGCCACACTTCCTCTTCACCGTGTTGGGCACGTTACAGCTGTCCAGGTACCTGAGGAGGATGAAGCAGAAATCATCAGACCCCGAATCATCATCTGTAGAATTAGACACAAAAAAAGCCAGAGGTGCATGGCTCCCAGTGGCCAAATAGCTCCCCAGTCTATAAGACCCTTTCAACAATAAAAACAAAAACAATGCTTGAACGTTCTATTTGGTTCCCAATCTACTTCCTCTGCATTAAGGTAACATATGGAATGTTAAAACGGAAGCCTTGTGGGGCCAACTATGATGCTGATAATGGAACTCTTGAAAGGGTCTAAACGTTCAAGCATTGTTTTTGTTTACCTTGTTGAAAGGGTCTATAAGGTCACACTAGAGGAAGACACTCAAACTGGCTTACCGTATGATACTGTCCAGGCAGTTGAGCTGCTGGTACGAGTAGCTCGCAACCTGTTCCTTCCTGGGAGGGGAGGTTGGTATCTGGGGGGCTTTCAGAGCAGGTGGAGCCAGCTGGGGTCCCTCTTTGAGAATTTCTGCAGATTTCTGAGTCACTCGAGCCACTATAAAATACACAGAGACATAAAAGCATTAACAACAAAGTTCAGAAACCTCTGAAGTGATATATCTCATAAAATCACTGAGCCTTTATAAAGGAAACACCATTCTCTTTTGGATGTGATTTTAATTTTAGACTGCAAGATACAAAATAAAATGTACACTTCTGGCAAATCCATCCAACTAGGTTCACTTCTAGAATTTTGTTACTTTTAAGTCTGTTTACAACATAATAGTTGCCATTACCTGTGTTAGAATGTCTACAAGGTTGAGGTCTGTTTCGTGACTCCATAAAGACATCCTGACCATTTCTTTTTACCATGTGTATGTCTTTACACATCTGTTGGAAGGTCATCATCTGAAGGACAAAAAAGGGGCAAACAGTTTTTATGAGGGTGAGTAGACAACAACAGGCCATGACAGTGTGTGTTAATGTTAAAGTGCATATTTCAAGAGCAACTATGGATGTCTCAGTCTGAGACTAAATATGGCCAATACTGCAACTTTTAGCACTTAGCACTAGACAAATAATGTATTAGTGTGTGTGTGTGTGTGTGTGTGTGTGTCACTTACGGGACTGAGCGGCTGGTTGCGGAGCTCCTTGACGGGCCCGGTGCTCTCGCTGGAGGAGCCGGTGCTGGCGTGGTGCTCGGTGCCGCTGCCCAGGCTGCCGTAGCCCTGCGAGCTGCCAGAGTGGACAGGCTGCACCAGCACGCGGTGGATCTGCCCACTCAGCTGAGCCACATCGGGGGACACGCTGCGCACCTCACTGCCAGCAGGGGGGCGTGAACACATCCTCGTTCAGTGGACTCCTGCAGGATGGGGAGAGACGAGTTTATTGAGAGGATACTGGGCAACTGAGATATTTGTGAGAAATGTTTTAACACATGTCCAGCATTTGAGATATCTGATGAATAGACAAGTCCACAAGGTAATTATTGGCCCCGAGTATTTTGTACAATAACTTTGTCCTTCTGCATTTCTCTTTATCATTTTATCCTTTTTTTTATGACATTTTCTAAATATGGACTTATTCATTTGATTTGTAGTATTCCCATATGTGATGGTTACAAGTTTTCACAGGGTCAAACAATGTGTCAACAGATTCTGAAATTATTTGAACAAAACTGCTCCCATTGGAAACAATTCTTTTCTGATGCTGTTGATAAAATAAAAGTTTGAAGTAACCGAATGACTAATCTCACACACAGCACAAGGCGCCATATCACTCACGTTCTGACTTTGTGCCGTCCCACGATGAAGGCCACTTTGCGGCTCCAGGGGTTGATGAAAGAGGACCAGCTGGTGTCGATGTAGAGATACTCCCCACTCCGCGCACACATGCGCAAGGAGGAGTGATCAAACGGCTGGCCGGCAAACTGAAGAACTAAAGTACGGGGGAGGCAGACGGAAAGAGGCCCCAGCACAGGTCAGTCATAACAAATTATTCTTCGAAACATAAAGGTCAATCTCTTCTACAGTATAAAAAGAAACTACAAAGACATGACTGCCCCACTTACATGGCCAATTTGTATAAATAAGCAGTGCTGCACTATATTATTATTATTATTATTATTATAGCAGGTGGAGCCTGAAAATACTATATTTTAAATCGCAATCAGTTTGCTCCAATGACCACAAGAGTGGACTCCATAGAAGCACCATGTGGCAGCCACAGGTGAATGAACAAAGAGTAGACCACTCACTCTTCTTATGAATGGCCACCATCAGGGGCCTATCCTCAGGATGAAGGTAGTACAACATGGGATTCCCCACCAAGTCCTGTGGCAGGTAGCCTAGCAACGGTACAGCCCTAACAAACACACAATAAACATACATTATTAATAACAATGCACAATCAGTTTCACTGTAACTCCATAACAGAACAGCAGAGGCGTGCGTGATATGATCACATGTAGTTATTAATAATCAAACATCCAGAGTGTTTGGCACAATCCAACTGCTTTGATCTGATGCTATAAAAAGGGCTCACTGACCTTTCATCGACCTCTTGGAAGAGACAGCTTGGGCTGTGGCTCGTAGTAAAGATTCTTTTATCATCAGGGATACGAGGAGCTGGAGGGAGATAGAGAAAGAGCATGTGAGTGATTAAAAAAAAAAAGAGAGTGAGAGAGAGTGAAAGAGGAAGGGAGAGTGTGTGAAACAATGAGTAAATGAATTTGTGGCTTTGTTTTGGTGCTGCGGTGTGTTTAAGTACAGGGAGATCCTCAGCTTTAAGGCAAAGAAAGCTTCCTCTTATGGGTTCAAGGAGAGGTGAAGAGAGTTTATGTTTCTGTGTGTGTGTGTGTGTGTGTGAGAGAGAGAGAGATAGTGTGTATCCTCCTACCTTCGTATCCAGAGTGCACTCTCTCTGCGATGAGGAGGCAGCAGGGCTGGGGCTGGGAGATGTCCGAGTCCCTCAGGGTCAGCTGGTACGGCGTCAGGCGGAAGGGGTGGTAGCGCACCTCAGCCTCGGTCCCCTTCACACCGCTGATCCGGCAGAACATGGACTTCTCCTGTGCACAGTCTCCTGGGGAGTCTACACATACGCACACACACTTTAATCCCCTATTCAAATACCAATTTGTTTGTTGGAACACAGTTGTTAAAGGTTAATACCCCTGCCTTGTGTTCTGAGACTTATACTCAAATGTGTAAGCTCTCCTGATTCCTCCCACTGAATTAACAGCATGCAGGTTAGCTGAGCTGGAGATGTGTGTGGGAGTGTATCAGCCCTTTGATAGAGTGCTAACCTTTAGATTAACAACACCACGTTTTGCAGTACAATGACGAAGACATTATATTTTCAAAGCTTTTTGGCATAAACTTTTTATCTGTGTTCTAAGTAATCTGTATTAACTCCTTCACTCTCACTCTGACCCATATAAAAGGCGCACACGCACACACACCTGAGCTGTTGCAGGAGGGCCAGGCAGGCAGCTTGCAGGGTGAGGTGCTGCTGTAGAAGGTGCTGACGTCCTGTGGCGCCAGTAGCTCTGAGAAGAGCGCCCCCTGCAGGTGCTCAGGCTTACAGCACAGCCGGGATGAGGCATGGGGAGAGATGTACACCACCTTGCCCGACAGGAAGGACACTGCCACTGAGAATGTGTCCTGATGGAGGAGAGGGTGAGGAGAACAGGTGGCGTAAATATCACAAGTTATGGTACTTGTCCAGATCTCATGGGTAGAATGCACAGGTTTTGAAAATATAGACAAAACTTGTTGTTTTTTTTAAAAAGAGCAGAAATTTGTAAAGCACTAATAAGATATCAGAAATGTGGACCATGGATTAAGAAATGTGCATGTCATCAACCCCAAATGAAGTAGCTGATATTGGGTATTGGTTTCTCACCGTGTTTTGGAGTGTGTACTCAGAGGTGATGTTGTCCAGTTCCTCAACAGTGAAAGTGGAGAGATCCAAACAGCATCCGTGGGTCTCCTCAACATTCCACTGGTGGTAGTACTCTTGGTTTGCTGTAAAAACACAAGACCCAAACTTTAATGTAATAAAACATAAACAGATATAATACATGCTATGTTCTGTTTAACCATGCCCCACTCAAAAGCAGGCTCTCAACCACAAACTAGTACTGCATACCTGATATTCTTACTTCAGCATTAACACAGTTTTGAACATTACCTCCAACTTTGCACCATATTACCTCTCAGTTACACCAGTTACCTCTCAAACTATTTAATCTATTTATTTTTTTTACATTCATAAATTAAAACACTATGTTCTGGGAATCACTGAAATCCAGTCAGTGATCCCCTTTGACTACGCAGGACCTCGAGCCTTGCGTTACATAAGAGAGCATTCCGGTAGACTCACCGCGGACTTGCTTGACGCAGTTGAGGGCGTACTGGAGAGAGGCCAGCGTGCTGGATCGGCCCTTGCCCCTGTGGTCAGCGGGCATGCGGATCTTGAGCTCACGCAGGGCCTTAAGCAGCTCGCGCTGGGTCTGCAGCCGCGCCGGGTGGTCGCTGCTGCAGCCGCTGGTGCTGGGGGGATCCTGCTCCGAGCTGCCGCCGCTCAGCAGGCTGTAGGCCAGCGAGCTGCTGGGGGGAGACGGGCTCTGGGAGTTTGAGCTGTAGTCCAAAAGAGGGGTGGTGAGAGGGGGTTAAGGCCACTACTCCAGTTTGACATGTTTGCTCTGGAACTGTTTTAATTAGAAAATTATTAGTCATCAATTTCCTTTTGGTACCCACTTAAGATTGAGAAGCAATTTTGTTTATCAACAAATTGTTTATTGTGATGATTTTTTAAATTTATTTTTTTAAACGACCTGGGGTATGAAGACCATATCAACACTGTGTTCACATTCCTTATTTTGCATTTTTGTGGCTTATTGAATAATAGAAATCTCTTCAGTTGGTAGGTTACACAGCAAGCAACCACTAGCATGTAAAATACATGAACATAATGAAAAGCAAAGATTCTAGAACAGAGCTCCGCTCTAGAATCTTTGATGAAGAGGGGGGGGAACACACTGGCTCGAAGTGAAATGTTTAACATTATTTTCACACACACATTATTTGCCATACTGGTCACAAAACAGAGTAACTATTCACAGGTGTCTTGAGAAAAAAATAGGTTAAACGTCACATTTACCTTCAATACAGACAAAAGGGTTAGGCAAAGGCAATAGTGGTTATCACTGGACCCAAGAGAGTCCCACAGATATATACTTCCCTCGTGAGCCAGTATTAATAAGCAAATAGTTGGTGTAATATTAATACTCATGCTAATATTTGTTCATCTAGGGCCCAACTTCTGAATCATAAAATCCCAATCAGGGAACTGGGAGTCCTACTGGCATTAAACATTTTAGTTTCAATTTAATAGAGGCTGCACTTGGAGCTCTCTGTGTGCAATTTGGTTCTGTGCCTCACCTCTTGCTTTCTGTAGTCTCCATGGCCGAGTCTTTCCCGTTGTGCGAGCTGCATGTGGAGGCCTCTCGGCCACCGTGGCTCTCGCTTTCCCTCTCTGCCGAGTCATTCCCGCTGGACAGGCCGTCCGTGTCATCAAGGTTGGCTCGTCGAGGAGCCCTGGTGTCCCTTTTCCCATTGGATGTCTTTTTCTTCCCACTGGACAGCGAGCTGCCAGTCAGCCCCGGGGAGCTGGCCTCATGACTGGCATCATCGTCCTCTTCTGCCCTGGCCACCGCACTGCTGGCATTGCTACTGACAGTGGCCTCAGAATTGGCATTACTCATAATAGTGAAAGGATGAATTGGAGTCTTTAAGTGTTATAACAAGTCTCTAACTTGCTGGAAGTGGTGTATGTGGAGGTCTTTTGACTGAGCATTGATTTGGACTGGACTGGGCTGGCCTTCAGGCCAAAACGTCTCCTGAGATGACACCTCTCCTTGCAGATTGATTCAATGTGTTAGTCAGAGAAAACAAGAACGGACTGCTTGCTTTGTTGTTCTGTAGAGATCTAGACTGTTCAGACTTGGGTCATTTTCAACCTGAGGGTAAAAAAAAAAAACAATTAGTGGTGGCATGCGGTAGTGACGCATACAATCTCAAGGCAGCAGAGGTAATAGTCTCAAACAATCTTATTTTGTATTATTTGAGAATTACAGTACATGATACATATGCTATAAATCAATTGTTAGACCAAAATTAACTTAATAAATCTGTTTATTAATTGCATGTGCTGCGTTAATTTTTATTGTATGTTAACCAGCAAACTAACACTTGCAAGTGCATATGGAAGGAGTATTAAGGGTCACTAGGTGAGGCCAGACAAAAAATATTTTGTTGCCATATATTTTCAGGGTTCTGTCACTTGGGAAAATGCGCTTGACCCCTTCATTGATGCCTGCGTGTGGCTATGCATGCATACTTTAACCGCAACAAGACTGTCTATGAAATAGGCGTGTTTTACGGCAAGTCATAACATTGCAGTGTCCACGTTATCAGTCGGATACTGCGCGCACACAAAACAAGACCTTGAGTCCGCGAATCTTGAGAACGTTTGTTGATATTTTAGCAACTAGCAATCAAATTCATTTTTTAAAGACAGTACTGGATATGAACACCGCCGTTTTTGAGCGCACACAAAACACAACACAAGATACCGCGACAGGATTGGTTATTCACTGAGTGACTAAAAGTGCAGTGGATTAGACTTGCGGTCACTATCTTTAAGATAAACACCTGTGACTAAATTAGGACGTTTGTGTCTATTAATCAGTAAATGATTAACTGCATAAAAAGGAAATGATAGGGGGTATAGGAAATAGGGTTAACGTTAGTTGTTGTCATGTTAGATGATGTACGTGGCATTAACGTTACCACCAACCAAGCTCCGCACTGAATAAATATATCTATTCCATATAGATATAATAATCTACGTGTAAAATGAGGAAACACGACAGACCCATTTCTAAGTTAAGGTTACATTTATCTAGTTCATCACCCGTATGTACTGTATGTAGAGCCAACATTAGCTAGCCAGCCGTAAATCGATTTAGAACTGCACAAAGGCTTAACGTTAGCGGTTAACGCACGCCACTGTTGACAAATGCATAGTTTAACAACTCGATTAAACGATACGCTAACGTTACAGAAAGTGCTATACCGAATGATAATCATTATGACCTCTATTTGGTTAACAAATCACATTACCGACATGATTTTCGATCGCTAACGTCAGTGAGGACGTTGACTTTAACTCACTTACGTTAACGTTAGCCACAAGCAAAGCAAAGTAAAGTTAACGTTAGCCAAGTGAAGTTACCTTGTAAAATTGGAACATACCACCGTCAAAACATCACCTCTAACGTTATACACACAACCTTAAATGACATATCAGCACCACATGCGAGATTTTTAACTCGTGATTTCCAATTATCAGAAACTTCCTGATAACGCAATGTGATGCAATTTGCATTGTTAGCACTTAACTGGCTTGCGACCAACACAGATAGCTAAGATTACAATTTACACGGATATCTATCAATAAAACATGCACGACCCATGCTTCAGCTATAACTTTACCCCACATCAACAGCAACTTTACATCTACAATTAATAGTCCATGTCTCTATCAGAAGTATCAGAATAGTCAGACAAAAGAAGACACACAGACAGAAGCGTCCAGTACTTACAGCTTGCTTGGGCGTTTCTGACACAGACCGCGAGTTCCTTGTACTAGATGTGTGTACCTACAGCATTCTACACGCATCGGAACACGTGCGGGAGGAGCCATGAAGTTGCGATGGGGAACATCATGTTCCCACCGAGGAGGGGGTACGAGGCAGGAACCACCCTCGCCCACGGTGATTGGTTTCTAAACTAGTCCATTACCGCCCAATAATATCAGACCGCGCCCAAAACCCTGCCCCAAATCCTTATATGTAGATCTGGAGGCGGAGTTCTCCAGCACGGGGCTCAGTAGTCACGTTGCGACGGCACAGTGTTGGAGTTCTGCTTGAATCCTGAGAGCATGTACACACACTTGCCTTGGACTAATACGACTCTAACTGTATGCTGTAGATGTCACTTGTGTGCCACATACTTCTTTTATTTAGCATTATTATACATGCATGCCAACGTATTAAAGGCCTGTATGAGACACTGTAATGGCAATGAATTAAATATACATATAAGAAAAACTATAGGTTAAACTGTTATTGACTTTTTTTTGTCTGTATTGTGGTGGTGATGTCTGTAACCTGTGACTGTTTAGCCTAACTTGTTTTGCCATATTCGGCAGCATGTATCTCTTTTCAGTCTTTGCATTGATACATTTCACTATGATTGCAACAAAGTATTTATTTGCATGCACATGTTCCATGACCCTCTGAGGTGGCTTTGTGTGAACAAAGCTGATAAGGTCTCTTCACAAGCAAAGGTGGTCATGGTACACAAACAGACTGGCACATTGAAATTTCCTTTTTTCTATCCTGCACATGGACTGGATCTGTCACAACCAATCAAATCCATTCAATGACCCTCAACACTCCTCCTGGTGGCATACGCGATCACGACGGCTACTTCTTAAATATCCACAAGGGGGCATTAGTTAGTTAGACGATAGCAGTTGCAGCTCTACAAAAATAAGGTAGGCCAGAGAATGTCTATTAAGGGGAGAACTGCCACTCTCGGAAGACTTCCGGTTTCTGAACTGGTTGCAGTTCCTTCTGTGGTTCCACATGAGGGCGCTCGTCCACGAGTGCAGAATGCATGGAGGTCTATGGAGCTGTACCCCTCAAAATCCACTTTTCTCGGGATAGAATTTTTCAAGTAATTTGAATATTGTATTCGAAAGGGGAGGCAAAGAAAATACACTTGGTTGGTGGAGTATTATATTTTTTAAAGTCACTTAATTGTTCTAAAAAGCCTTTCAAACATGTCAATGATGTCACTCATTAGCACAATGCTAGCGTGTTATGGGCAACAACGACCCAAACTGTAAGAAATCAAAAGGACATAAGTACTCGTTCATTCAACTTTTGACCTATAACCCATGTTGAAGTTATACAAACTATAATCAAATCTGAGATTTGTCAACGACAATCAGGTGAAAGAGACAAATTTAGCCGTCTAGCTCCATTGACTCCCATTCATTCTGCACTCATGGAGATCGCCCCCAGTGGAAATCTGGTGGAACTGCAACCAAAATTCGGTACAATGGGACTTAATACGGAGTGGCTAGGCTCTCCGTAGACGGGCTCTGGGTAGGCCCAGAGAATGTCTAATAAGGGGAGAACCTTCACTCTCGGAACGCTTCCGGTGTGGTACTGCATCTAGGGGCGCTCGCGGGCGAGTCTAGAATGAATGGAGGTCTATGGAGCTGTACCCCTCAAAATCCACTTTTCTCGGGATATAATTTTTTTTCAAGTAATTTGAATATTGTATTCAAAAGGGGAGGCAAAGACAATACACTTGGTTGAGTATTATATTTTTTAAAGTCACTTAATTGTTCTAAAAAGCCTTTCAAACGTGTCAATGACGTCATTCATTAGCATGATCATAGCATAGCATAGCATCAATGCTAGCGTGTTATGGGCAACAACGACCCAACCTGTAAGAAAAACGAAAGGACATGACTCGGATTATTTCACTTTTGATTGATAATCCATATCCGTTTTGCGAAAAATAAAATAAAATCTGAGGGTTTCAGTTGTTAAATAGGTGAAAACAATAAATGTAGCCATGTAGCTCCATAGGACCCCATGTATTTTGGACTCGCCCGCGATCGCCATCTAGGTAAACTCTGGTGAACTGCAGCCAAATTCGGTTTGTATGGGATTAATAGAGAGTGGGGAGGCTCTCCGTAAACGGGCTCTGGTAGGCCTATATAGAGCATCACAGTCCCCCTCCTCCGAAATTTCTCATTCATTTCTCCCTTGACGTTTTGGAAAAATCCGTATCTAAAGAGTTTTAGAGCATGTCTTAGGTTAATCAGCTACGGCGTAACTCATAAGCATACAACATATCATTTCGAGTGAAAAAAACGAAGAGAAAGCCCAAAAAACGTCAAAGGTACAAGACTGTGTACATATTTTCATTTCCGAGCAAAGGAACTATTCATCCCATAAACCACCGCGCCTCACTGAAAAATATATAAGCAGCACGAACCAGCGCAAAATCATTTACAACCTGCGACAGCACGCGAACCCTTTCCTCTAAACAATGATTTTTATATAGTTAATAGCAGTTATTTCAGGAGTAATCGTGTAAATAATAGTGTTGGTATTGAATGTTATATTTACCATCGTGTATTTTATATCGTGTGTGTGAAACCGGTTAACGTTAACGTTAGCAGTGTGCAGTGCTTCATATTGTGCAGTGCTTTATATCTGACTGCCATCCTGATACAAAAATGTGATATATGGCAATATATGAACATATATGTCAAATAACAGGGACTTATTATTTTACTTATATGGACATATATGTGATTCAAATATTTATGTCAAACATATATTCAAAGCTATATGTCCATACATGCATACAAAATATTTTAATTCCCCATATATCTTCATATACTATATCCAATTATTTGTTTTCCAAATATATGGAGAAGTTTATGTGTGAATATGTGACAGACTTATATGTAGTCTCTATATATGGTGGCATACATATCCATACACTTGATTCCATTACTTATTAAATGGAGAACAGTGTGAATTTGTTTATGTCTTGGCGTCACAGGTATGATGTCGACTATGCTGCTCAGCATCTTTTGCCTTATGTGTCAATGTTTTGTGTGGAGCGCTTTGGGTTGCACTATATGCATACAAAAAATGTGTGAGGCCACAGCTACTTTAAATATAACAGATGCTTATCTCATCTTGATATGCGCATGCGCATGCGCACACAGCAATACCCATCCCCCACCCTTGACTGACTTTTGAAATCCAACCCACGGTGACTTCAACCGTCACTTTTCTGTCCTGTCATGCATCTGACTGTGTAGGCTGTACAAACTCTGCTGTCATCATATCCAAGGTAAGAACAAAGATTGTTAAGGCGGAGCAAGATATTTCATCAGGAGCCACTTCCGGGAACCCGGATCGCACGAGGGGGGGTCAAAATCCCCCTTTATGCAGAGCAGAGGCAGCGACTGCTCCATTGAAGTCTATGGGCATAGCTCAGAATTTCACCAAATATGCTAAGGTCTTGGTTCTATAGAGTTAGGAATGTGAATTTCGGGCACATTTTCATGATCCTCAAACCCTTCTGAACATTTCAGGTACATTTTTAGCATTTTTGAGCAATCCAGTCTGGAGAAAATCAATCTTATATCAGGTGTGCCCCGGTTATTTCTGCCGCTGCTGTTGGTCGGTTGCAACTTACGCCATTAATACGCCATCGACACGCCTTTTATGCAGACAGGATTCGATCCCCATTTCGCGCCCATAAACATGAACTACGACGAAGTATCTTGCTCCGCCTTAACAATCTTTGGTAAGAAGGCTTTTAGGAAATAGGAATTAGTTAGAAAAATATTGTTTTTATAATGTAATGTTAACCAAATCCGTTTGTTAACAGTCTAACCATCATGTTAGAATTAGCTAACGTTAATGTTATCAATTAGCTATCGATAACGTTAGCGAGCTAATATTGCTAACGCTAGCATGTTAGCTGTTAATGTTAACTTTTCCATTAACTAACTTTACCATTATGTGAAATATCTAGAATGGTAGCTAGTTAACATCATATCCAACAAAAAGCCTGTCTGAGATGTCGTTATGAATATAAGTTTTAGTTTGAATGAAATATCAGGTGTGAGTAAGTTAGCTAGCAGCTAACCTAGCTATAACTTACATTTAAAGTGGCTGCTAATAACCATGCAGGCTAACGTGAACATTAGTAGGCCTAAATGGATCTTTAGTTTGTGAAGGGTAGTGTTAAGCCATCCTTACAACAGAAGATTTTGACAAGATCTGGGAAAGATTCTTGAAAGATAATCTTTTGAGTAATGCTTGAATGGGGGCATTAGTTAAAAGACTCCAATCTTTCAAGAATCTTTCCCAAATCTTGTCAAAGTATTCTGATGTATGGATCATTAGGCTACATGTTCATCTCATAGCCCTTATTGCCAAATCAATGTGTGCCACTTCCATACAGGGAAAAAGTTTCTACCTGGAGAGTGTAGCCTACTCACTGTTTGTGTGGAAATATTAAACTTTAATAAAAGGTTAAACAAATATTTTGTGTGTTTTCTTTGGAACATCAACAATGTTATATTTCTGAAATATACATATATTGTGACATATTTCTATAACTGTGACATAGCAGAACATTACATATATTTTGCAATATATTTTTGAGTGCAAATATATGTCCATAGACATATATATACATATATACATAATATATGTACTTTACATATATTGCCATATATCACATTTTTGTATGGGCAACCGGTGCATGGTCTGCTCTTGGACCACCATATTCAGTTTATTAACTTGCTGTGAATTATTACACAAAATGTTCATTAAATGTACGAAGACGTATTTCTAGATTAATGATTGATGATATGGCTCGTACAGTATAAAGGCTACAGTAGCCTAGCTAATGTTAACTAGCATTACCAACCTCCCTGCAAAGCTCACCACACAACTTCGTAGGTTTGATAGGTCTTGTCCCTCATGCTGGCCCTTACAAAACCCACAAGCTGACCCTCGACACACAACAGTCAATAATGTGACCCGATTTAAAGTGGTTTTCACCCCTTTGGACACTCTTGATTCCATCTTTGAAACAGTGAAATATTTCACGGGGGGCATGGACGGTTTGCTAACCATTTTACTGCAGTGTCTAGCTGCGGGTGGTAGCATCCAGCTTGTGCTATCAGCTAGCTAGTTTCAAAGGTTTAAGTACTTAATGGGGATATACAGGGCTTTTTTTATGCCTCGACTAAGTTGATGTTTCATATAAACAACCATTCATGTTCATAGAAACAACAAGGTCACTAAAACATAATATATTTCATACCTGTGTTGTGTTTAAACAGCATGTTTTAGTGTTCTAATGTTAGCCCTGAGCATTATAATGACATTCTAAATGTCTGAATTCACATAAAGATTTTTGCCATAGGCAGTAAAAGATTAGTCAATAATTTTCTGATAAAGTTTCAAACTATGATCATACCTTTCCAAATCAGAGGCATCACTGTCGCGATGTGGGGATTGTTCAGGATTGTGTTCAAACTAGCATTTTTATTTCCAGTGTTCCCCTATTTGATGGTGTATCTAGAGTGTCCCAGTGGAGAAATTGCATTTTCTTACTTCTGGGAAACTCCAAGGGAACTGTCTTTCAAAAAAAAAAAAAATTATGAACGGGAGTTAATGGAGAGATAACAATTATTTTTTGGTCCAGTTTGAATTGTGCCACGAATTTCACATATGATGTGTGTGAATTTAAAAGATAATTTTTCACATCAAGAAAGTACTGTTGTTCGATAGACTTCAAAAGTTATGTTGGTTTTGTGCGAATCCGCTCAGTGGACTACATCTCTCGTCTCTAACGATGTACGTCACCAACGTAATGAAACGATAAGATTAACATGCTAGCTGTTATGCTAGTTAACGGTTGCATCTTGCTGCCTGCTATGTCACTTAACAGTATCTAATGTACAATATGGACGAATACAACTTACCTGATGTGTTTAATCCTCTGACTCATGGTATTTTCATCGGCAAGAAAAGCCCAATTAAGATCTGTTGCTGGTATGCTTGTACAATCTAGTGTGGCTGTGAATGAGCTAACGTCACTAGCGCGACTGATGGGTTTGTAGTCGTTGGAATTACGATCTTTCACAATGTTGTAATTCAATAGTTCCGAAACAAACTGCAAATGTCTTTACATGAAAAATTGTCTTTAAAATTGACAAACATCATATGGGTAATTCAAGGCACAAGTCAACCGGGACCAGAAAATCATTTATTTTTCGTCATAGACTGGCGTTCAAAAATTTTTGAAAGATAGGTCCCATGGAGGCAAATGGAAGTGGCGTCACTGGGACACTCTATTGGCCCTGACTAAGTTCATGTGATATAGAAACCACAATCCTTGTTGATACAAGTACCAATGTTCGTCTAGAAAGTTTTTATTCACATTAAGAATTTCGCCATAGGCAGTAAAAGACTCCGCCATCTTTGTCAATAATTTTCCCTGATAAAGTCAAAGATTGTTAAAGGAGAATTCCGGTGTGATATTAACCTAAAGTGTGTTGAAACATGATACCGAGTGTGAACGTATGTCTCATAGCCCATCTCGGGTTGTCCCCTGCACTCCAAAATCTGGCGCTAGTTAGCCAATGCTACCAACAGCTTTTTCAATGGTGGTGCTTCGGCATCGGGCTAGCCATGCAAATAAATCACTGTTTTACACCATTTACGAGGCTCAATGTATCTCCACACTTCATTGGTAGACTTCCGAGGGCCCTGACATTTAAAACGAGACATTGAAAACTTTGAAAATAAAGCACTGGTAGTTCACTTACAAGACGATTTATACAGACAGTATCTTCAATGGTTTAGCGCTTGCAGCCATCTCAATTTAGTCACGATATGTCGAAATTACGAGTAAGAATGAACAGGTATGATAGGGATCAGATTCCAAAAATAATTCAGTGGAAATGCATGTATTCCAGTTTCTTCCAGTAGCAGCAACTGGAATCCATGCATTTCCACAGAATTATTTTTGGCGTCTATATGAGCATACACAATCGCTTAGTACAGCCGTAGCTGGTTTTGAGTCTACCATGTGCAGTTAAGTTTTTATGGCTAATACCCGAATTGTCAATGGAGAAATTGCATTGATTTCTTACTTCCGGAAACTCCTGTGGGCGGGACAGTGATGCTCTATTCGCCTTATTCACCCGGCGGCCAGAACGAGGCTAAAGGGTAGCCTGTACTTGCCATTACACCTCAATCTAGCAGATGGTGGTGGTAATGCACTCCGTTTGCAAACTGCCAAAAAAAAAAAAGCTCACCAAAAAAGAAGGGTTCACTGGCCTGTTTTTTTTTGGCAGTTTGCAAACGGAGTGCATTACCACCACCATCTGCTGGACTGAGGTGTAATGGCAAGTGTGCGTGTGACATTTAAGTAGTGTTGATAAGCCATAGGCCTACAAACACAGTGTGTGTTGTGTGATGTTATAAACGTACAACAAAGATATATAGCATTATACATTGCCTACATGTAATACATGCATAATAATGAATATCTGTCCCATGTTGTAACCATGGAAAATGGAAATGTGGCAGGTTCAAAAACACTTAAAACAATTAATTTACTTAACTTGGGCAATGTAAGTGAGGATTGGAGCAGGCTTTACTCAATGCATATTTTCCCAAATTATTTGAGTGCTGGCCTGAATAGTCAGATTACAGAAAGTGGAGAGAGGTTGCATTATGCATAAATACTTTTATTTGCACAGATGCGGTTCGGCACGTGCCTTCTTCAGTTTGCAGATTTGGGCAAGCAATCAAAACTTGGGCAAGCAATCTAAAGCACAGTGTGGGCGGCCCAAATCAACAATTACTAGTAGGGATTGGCCAAACTTGCACTTTCATTGTAAGTCAGGGTTATGGTTATTCTTATATTTTGCAACTGGTCAACAATGATTGGGTGATATGTTACTGTCATCTGCAGTGTGTCCAGCCAACAGCATATTAGGTTGGCCGGTTTGAGTGTTATTTGAGTGTGATATATTTGATATATTTATCTCTTTCGTCATACAGTATATGCTCTTCATTTGTGTAAGGAAACACTAAAACAAGTGATGACCACTTGTTGATTTACCACTTCAGTAGTACAACAATTGACAAAGGAACTTTTTTATCATATATTTTGTTTATTTTAATGTCATTGTTTTCAAACACACACACATTTTGATTTTCTAACTCCGAACAATAAACACAGGTCATTATAATTATTAATTTGTCCAATATATATATATTTATATATATTTCCCATGATGTTCATCAATATAATAAGACATTGACAGGTTTACTCTACAACTGGTTTATGTATGTCTGGTTCTCAAATGGTCATCTGTCTCATTGTAATCCATTCTGTCAATCCATTGGAAACGAAGACACAATAAATATGCAAATAAATTAATGTATATAAAGGAGGATAACATTACAAGTGGCCATCCCACCTTGTCCCTCCTATAAGGCAAGATGAACAAGCGTAATGTTGGCCTTAAGAACTTTGCCTGTGTATTCCCCCTAACTGAAATGAAGAAAAAATAAAACAAAACAAAAAAAATAAATCGATACATTGTTACATCAATACAGCAAATATGGCTCTCAGTTCAATGCCTTCCTTGACATTCTGGACATTGCTCAGCATGATAGATACCCAGGATGTGGAAAAGCTCCACCTGCCTCTTTCCAGCTTCAATCAACTGTCCTCTGTCCTCCACTATCTTGGCATCATTACTCTCCGTTTTCCACTGTTCAAACTCACTTACTTAAAAATGACAGTAACAATGTGATAGGGCAGATGACAACACTCCACAATGTTCCAACACTCTAACCTTTAAGTGGATGGGCTTTGCTTTTTTTTGTTTATTACATTGTCTCATTTCAGGTATTCCAACTAACTGAATAATAATAAAAAAAAAAAAACAGCTATCTCCCTCCTCCAACCAAAACACAAACTAGCTTGTGCCATTTTGCGACACTGTTAAGCCATAGCTAATTTTTCTTTGAAGTAAAGTACACAATGGTTTAATCAAAAAGTAAAGTTCCTGACAAGAAGATCATTTTTGAATGTACAGCCAACCCATGAGAGCTCTAAGTCTTCTTAGGTTCCCTCCTAATTTGAAAACATTGAGCAGGTCTTACAAGTTGGCATTTGAAAATGATCCTAGTTAACTAGGATCCCACTCCCACAACAAAATAATAAATAAAAAAATAAAAAAATACACAAACATCAAGTTTTATTAGTCTTCTTTTTATGACCTTTACAATTTGTTGAGCACTCTATAAATTTGCCTCAAATGATTTGTCCATTATGTTGAAGTCCTACCCCCATAAAATGGTCTTAAATTACACCCACCCCCTCAGTGTGTTTGGACCTGGACTGCAGATGGCCTGATATCTGCTTGTCTCGTTATCAGGGTTTGTCTTAATTTGCCTTTTTTCATTTATCACTGGTGTTGAATCTCCATTTGATTTTAAATATATATTTGCTTTTTAAAATGTTTCTACCAGATAACATAGGACCCCCCTTTCCCCAAGGTACACCTCCACACTACAACACCACACAATATACGGTAGATTTTTTTGTTATTTTTTTTAACAGTATTTTCTAACAGCTATACTTCAGAAGCTTTTCGTCCATGTTTTGTTTTCTTGTCAGCATAACAGAGACAGACAAAAAAGGAACAGTTGTGCTATTATTGGTCGTGGAGAGCATCAGGCCAAAGGGATACACCACAACCAGAGGGAGAGTGAAGACAGGGTCTCTGAAGCTCATTTAGTTTTCTTTTTTTCCCTCAATGTTCAGGATAAATGCACACACCTCCCCCGTTTTCCTACTGCCTACCATGTACCTAAAGTCACAGAAAAAGTTCAAATGCCACATCTTACAGGTGATTGACAATAGGGGTGAGCTCTTTGTAACATGAGGTACATCTTCTATCTCGCTAACTTGGGGGCAAATGCGTGTGTGTCGTCTCTCAATTCATCTTCATTGGCAGTTGGCAGCATAAGCAAGACAATGCGGTCTTTGGTAATTTACTTGTGAATTAGTTTTGCTCTGTTTTCAGGGTGGGATTAGGTATGACAAAGGGAAGTGTGATGATGATGATGACAAATGAAATGTTCTAAGGCCATCTCTTGTTTTAATCAAAGAGAGAGTCATATTTGAAATGATGAGTTAAAGGGTGAATATCCCAGAGAAACACATTGACTTGAGTTCAGGTAAGTTGTCTCAACATGTTCTCTCAGACATACCTCCTCTGTCTGCATTGTGTGAACCAATGAAAGCTTTTGAAGGAGCACAAAAAGCCTTTTTTGTGACAGAGGTGCACACCTGAGCACTGACGACAGTCTCACACTTTCCTCTCTGTCACACCTAACAGCCAGCTCTCCCTCTTAGTCCTTGAGTGACTGTAATTGGGGCAGCTTGCCCTCACCTCAATTTTAAACGGCCTAATCTATGGGGATAAACCAGGGATATTCTGCAAGGGGCCAGAAGTTCACCAACAACACACATACACACACATACGCACAAACAAACAAACAAACATACACCTAAGAGACACACAGGTACATGTACAAGGACACACCGAATAAACTGGCCATGCAAGACATCGCAAAACATTACAATATGGCTTCCCCATCTTCTCTAAGGATTGAGGTCTTCTCATGGGTGAGACAAACGCCTAAGTCTTAAATCCGATCAGGTTGAGCTTCACACCTTCTCATTGATTCATTCAAGGCAGACAGCTTAAGTCATTAGGGAGAGAAATGGATCCCAATAGGAAAGGGGTTGGAGCACGCGCAAGAGCAAACCACTAAGAGCAAACCGGTAAGGGCACAGAATAAACAACAAGAAAGTAAGACAGCAGATCAGAACAGAAGATCGAATCTCCCTAGTTGCTTGGCAGTGTATAATCTACAGCGCTTTAACTGACTGACAGACATAAAGACAGATAGGGCAGGGGCACAGTGGTTGCTGCAGAGGCAGCGCTGAGTCCTGAATGAAGCCGCCCCCCGCCCTGTCCGCTTCTTACACACAAAAATATATTTAATATACAAATATAATCTGTCTCTAAGTAAAAAAAGAAAAAGGCAGTATCTAGAGAGAATAATAGAAACAAGAAACAGAGAGAGAACCATGGCAATAGCAACAGGCTTGTACCAGCATATACGGCAGTAGCATATAAGGACCCAGTGGTAAGTGTGCTTTTGAGTCGTTTATAATATCCTTGCTAGACACCAATAGGAAAGTCATAAGGACAAATTTTAGCCATTTTGGGGTTGTCCTTCCCATGAGCGTGCCTGGGTAATTTGTGTGGGCATCCTGGTGCAGTAACCTGGTTCAATTAGCAATAGAGCATGAGTTCCTAAAGGCCTGCTAGATGGGAGCTGCACAAGGTTCTTTCTCAGTCTGAATCTGACAGTCACTGAATCAAACCAGTCAGAAAGCGCTGTCAAAAACAAGGATATTGTGCATGATAACAACCCCCAACATAAAAAATGTAGAAAATGGAAATCCACTGGCAGTAAGCAATACGAGCTAGCCCAGTTGTGAGATAAAGACAGCAACTTACTTAAAAAAATTTACCTCACATAAATAGTCTATTTTTTTATATTTAAACATCTACAGAGCACTAGAGCATTGGTTATAATGCGGCAATATACATGTTTGTTGGTAACTCTCATGTTTGTGCTACATTATGAGAGAATAGATACAATTCTGCAAATAATACAAGACATTAACCAATTGTCTTGGTTTATTTTTGCCTTAACCATCCCTGCTCCTGGCTTTCACTACTCTGTATTTTGGCGATAGTATAGAAGTTAACTTCTGTAAGCCTATTTATTTTAAAATATCTGGACACACATATTGTGTGTTTAGCAATATAGACAGTATATTACTACACTGCTATGAAGGAATGTTTAAGAGATAAGACACTAAAGACATTAAAAAAAACAAATCAAGTCTACAGACATTGGTCCAGCTCTACTGTGGCAGTTCATAAAAAGAGTAAGATTAAGAGCATGGCTGAAAGAATGAAAGAAAGAAAGAAAGAAAAGAAAGACAGAATTGCTGGCAGAAACAACGGTAGAGAAGAAGATATGCGCAGGCAAGAGAAAGAGAGAGTAGCGAAAAACACGTGAATGCTGAATGCTCAAATTCCTCTTCCAAGGGAGGCTACTCCCCATGTACAATGATACACTTAGACTCTGCAAGTTACAGAGAAAAACAGAAAAAAGAAAGGACGTGCGAGTTATACAGACTTTGAACAATAGGCAGTAGTTCCGGTTAGAAGCATTAAGTAAATGAATAGAAAAAAAAATTAAAAAAATACAAACGCACACCCACGCACACACAACCTACAAAAAACATTATATCAGAATAAAACTCTACAAAGAACAATATATATCTATATATATGTATCACATCTGGTGTACAGCAATAATTGCCGGGCGGGGTCTTTTTCTCTTTTTTTTTCTCCACATTGTTGCCATTGGCATAATAACCAGAGCTACTGGAGTTGGAGTATGAACAATATATAAGAAAAGCAAGTTATATTTACAGAGGATACATGGCCACACGCTCACAGAACGAAGATTGACGAAGGTCCAAATGTGAGGCAGTGGAGGCGTAGGGGTCGGGGGGCCAGGTAGGTGGGGCAATTTTCAAATTCTTCAGGGGGATTAGTTGTAGTGGTGGTAGTAGAAGTGGTGGTGGTAGTAGTAGTCATTTTATCCTCATCTCTCTTCTCTTTCTTTCTCCATAGAATCTTCTGGAAATCGGGAGGTCTGGAGTGCAGCCTGGGGTAGGAGCCGCCCTTCTTAAGAGCTGAAGTAGACTGTGAACAGGATGGAGTAAAGGCTTATCAAAATGGGATGCACATACAAATCATACACACATAAGCTCTATACAAATTTCCATCCAAATATGTCTTTCTCTCATGGACATCTATCATAGTGAAACATTCTATTCAACTCGGCTTGTGCTGTTGACTTACTGTCAACACTGACTGTTATCGCAAAGGATGGTGGGATTGCATTTCTCACAAACAAAGCTGCAGTGGCCTTAATATTCAGCATCGGCTGTAAACTGTAACAGCTAGCAATATGGACATTGCACAGTACATTTTAATTTGTTATCTTTTTAAATCAGAGGGGAAAAACTTTAATAAGACCTAGGTGTATATAAAAGGTTTAGTGCATAACCAGAGCTACCCCTTACCAATGATAACGATGAGGATGATGACCCCTATCACTCCCAAGATTATCATCATCTAGAAGAACACAACACAGAAAGGTTGACAATCAGCTTGGAGAGATGGAGAAAAGGACATTGTGTCATTATAGACATTACTCAGACAATTGTAAAAGTGTTCAAGGGCATTTATATGTTTTTCTTTTCTTTTCAGTGCTGGGAACATGCAATGCCTCTAAGTTAAGATATATATAGTACATCTGAGTCACTGTCACATTTAAGAGAGGAGAAAAAGTAGGCTCAATGCTTTTACAAACATTCAAAGTTTGTTCATAATTGGTTACAACTTTTCCAATAAAAAAATCTTTCTGATTTCCAAAGTGATCATTTCTCTGGACTTCACCTCATTGAGCCCTTGACAGTTCTTTAGAAATAACAAAACCCTTAGTGTCCCATTGCTTCAGTTTCCCCCACTGACTGCAGTGGCTAGTTCCAAGTGATCTGTTCTGTGGCAGATAAGGTAACAGTGGTCTAACCAGGAGCTAAACTACACCAAATTGTTCTAATGACATACAAAATTATTTTCAACTTGTCAGATTGCATGGCCAGAACTGAATGTATAACAAACATCACATCATCATTAATCAGAAGCTGAAATCTAACATTTTATTGTACATGACCTTTACCTCTAAAATAACATGTAAACATTAACATTCCAAAAGATTAAAGTGCACCTCTAACTTGTTGTGCATTATTCTACCAGGGATTATTCACAGTTCATAGGATAACAATTTAATTCAGCATTGCTATTCATATATAGGCCTATCTTTAACACAACCATTTTCTGTGAGGCACAATACCAGTTCCCTCTACAAACCTCTACTTTGTTATAACACTGTGCACTGAAATAGTGTACTTGAGGAATATACCACCACAAACATAAATCTATGTTGTCTAAAGAGGGAAAGAAGATGAGATACAACAAAATGTCTCTGATACATTTCACTTACCTTGGCATTTTTCCACCAGTACTTATTCTTGAGCTTGGCAGCACTGGTTTCAAACTGTGAGGCCCCAGCCTGAAGAGCATCAGCACGGTCGTCCAGCTCTGAGAGCTTCTGGTCCCTCTCCAGGACCTTATCGACGTTCACACGCATAATGTCCACCACCTGGGGGAGTCCATAAAGGATTGGTAGAAGGCGGAGGTTAAAACAATGACTGAAGGCAAATGTTAGTGTTTGCCTCTATCTGTGCAACGTTTGCTATTGTCATACAATTTCTGCTTTGTAACCTCTTCTCACATGCTGCCCAAGTCATCAGTCCAAGGACAAGTTTGCTGATATTTCCTCTAACCACAGGGATGCAGTACAACAGAGGGTGTGTCTAGGCCTAGGGTCTGTTAGATTATTTTCACACCTGAGCAAGAAAGCTGGAAACAAACTAACACTAACAAACTAAGAAACTAACAAAGAGGTAACAAAGACTAAGATGGGTTTGATAGTATGTCTGGAAGGTGTCCCTCTCACCTCATCGACCTGAGCCTGTGTCTGCTGCAGACGGCGATTGCTGGTGAGGTTGGGAGGCTGATTCGCTCCTTCTGGGGCAGCGCCACCGGCTGGGGCTGGAGCAGACCTAGGAGGAGAAGACGGGAGGCGAGAGGGTCAAATCATGCCACCATATGTCCCATTTTGAATACCAATATTATCAAAATGGGACTTTGGTGAAGTAGACTAATGTCATCAGACATTATTTTTATGTGTTTAAATGAAAACAAAGGCTTGATATAATTCATAAATACCAACAGGTTTCAGAAGAATGATAAAAAGGTGCTTTGAAAAGAATATTCAACAATGGTTATACAAATATGCTTTTTGATACTGGGGTCCTAGAGGCCATGTTGACACAACAAGCAATATATATATATAGTATAACATAGAGACAAAAGTGTGAATGTATTTGTGCTAGCTAGAGGATAAAATTATTATTTAATTTTCATCCATATTGCTTAAAAAAGGGCAATGATAGACCGAAACCTCTAAAGCATTCAGAATCATAGATCAGTGATACCAGAGAATGTCTAGGCTCTGGTGATACCAAATGAATGAATAGTTATTCACAGATGACCCTGGGAGAGAAAAAGCCATTACCAGGCATTACCCAGCCTTTGCTTTTCATATTGGCACAAGCTCCACACGAATGAATGCTACTGAGGACAAAAGAGACCATGAATCTTTTTCTGTGCAAACAGTAATGCACATCTTTTCATAGCTCTCTTCAACGAGTGCCCAGAAGCTATCTCAAATCAACTCAGTCCAAGTCATGCTTAGCAAAAGCAGCTATTTCATAGATCCACAAGGATTCCAAGCAATTAACGGCCTGATAGTGCTGTAAATAGCACTGGTGCACATTGTAACAGGATCTCCTAACTGGTCATTGTGTAAAACTTTTTACTGATACCTACATTTCCGACCTTACAAATCATTATTTTATCATTGAATGTGATAACCTTCACCCCTATAATGCATTCTTTAGAAATATTTAGTGTGAAGAGGATCCAGTTATACATGGGCAATTATGACGACTTTTAAGGATCAGCTGAACATTAATAAAGAGGTCAGAGGGAATGACATGACCATAATGACAAGTGATTCTCTTTTCGAACTGAACATGAGCAGCAATGGCAACTCATTAATAATGAGTATAGCATAGTCGGGACACATTTATTTCAAAGACCAGAATAATAGGTTCTGGTGGTTCAGACGATACACATCCACATTCAGTGATCACCAGTTTTTCCTGCAGTAATTTGAATTGTGATTTGAAATGCCTTCTTCCTGACCAGTTTGATGTAGTAGAAATTTAAATTCCCCCCAAGATGGTATGGTAATGATGTCAAGGTCATAGGTTCACATTAACCAAATGGCTACTGAGACTGCATGAATAACGCTGTAGTGCATTTTTTGGCAAAGCATAAAAGCACTTTAATCTATAAGGAATTGAAGCATTATGTCTGACATGCTTGTAGGCTATAACAAGTTGTGGTTAAACTAATCTAGAAGATTCTGTGACATCAACCTGTTGGAAACACAATCTAGCATCATAAAGTATTAAACTCAAAGAGTTCCTTAGAAGACAGAGCAGAGAGGCTGTTTAATGGGGACTTGTTTGCTCATGTGCTCCCTGTCACCTAATGAATCCTTTATTTGGTAGATGTCAATATGTCTGACAGGATGCCAGGCCCAGCTGTGGGACAAACGGCTGCACCGGAAGGAGACACAACTCTGAATAAAGGTCACCTTTGAGAGCGGCAGAATATATAAATCACTCCTAAGGTTGTATTTCTTGTTCGTGCACTTCGTGGTTAATGTTATGTGGATGTAACGCAGACAGTACCTGTCATGACACATGGACCTATATGAATATGATGTGGATTTTCAACCGTCCAACATAGCCTGCTTTAGCAAAAGGATGTGGGAGTAAGCCACAACCGCGAAGATGGCCGAAGTCCATGTTCATCAGAAGACCTCACATGGTAAATCGAAGTTATGGCGTTTTTCTACTTTAGCCTAAATCATAATGGATCTTTAACATGACATTGTTTCCAGTTATAATGCTAGGTCATCTAGCATTATTTAACATATTGCTTTCACGGATAGGCCTATTAAAATGATTTAATTTCGAAGCCTTTACAGTCATGTGATGAGTGTAGGACTTAGTCTACTCCACAGATTTACACCCACGACAATTAGGCCTACTATTAAAACACGGCTGTATTAATATACATTCAAATTATAATTTTGAACCGTGGTCGGTGGGGATTGGGGATATCGGTTGGAGAACATAGGGGCGAGGCCTTGGTTAGGCCTAGAACGTTGCTTCTTTGGCTAGCGCATAGACCCACATTGTCTACAAAGTAAGACCACTGTGGTTTACCTCTAAAAATGTAGGTAAAGAGTTTGGTATTTATAAGTGGTCGGAGCTGAGGACAATTTGTCGCTGAGGCGTGACATCCGACCAACTCTAGCCTTGCCATGATGGCGACGCAAGAGACCACGAGAGCCTACAGAATTAAAATGTGGATAGTGGACACACTCGCATTCAGTAACTGTAGACGACAAACGTTTAACACGATGAAAGTTTGTTTCATAGACATACTCAGTAACATGTTTTCAATAACACCATTGATTCATTCATCCATGCGTACAGAAGATAACAGGTTTTATTGGACAACACCCCCAGGAACATACACGAACATGATGCCTGTGCGCGTGCGTCAGAGCGCGCGAGCGAGAATGTCGCGCGAGTGTGTGCGTATGTTTGTCAACCCCCTGCTGCCAAATTGTCATGACATGCATTTCGACAGTTTTCCTGAAATGCAAAAACACTCTCTAATACTCATTTTTTTAAATCGATGATTTAACAGACGGCCTATACTTGTTCCGGTTTTATCATGTCCACAAGCCTGTAACCTAGATGTCGTGTTGATGCGCTGGCCTTTCCACATATCACACCTTTCTTTCAAAAGGTACATTTTAGTAGAATCTATTCACCACATTAAAACTGTATTGTGAGCAGATGTGAAAACATATCTTAAGTGAAAACGTCTGGGAAAAGACATCCACGGCCATCTTATCGTAGCCTACAGTGAGACACCTGCGCCCTTTGTGCAAGCCGCTTGCCAATACCCTCGACTGAATAAACATGTTTTCAAATATAGTAGCTAATCATAATAAAGAGACGATCATCGAAGAAACGGTGAAGAATGTATCTGACAGGCTGGCCCATGTCTGCTATAACACGGTCGAGACAAATATGACCGCCAGATACCCCCACCCCCACAGTTTGTTGGCAATATCGTGTATCAAGATGGATGTACAAGGATAAATAGGCTACTTGGTCTTGCATCGCAATATCATGGTATTCTGTAAGCTTTACCGGCAAGCAGGATATTACATTTAGTCTAAATGAGGGATACTATGTGCTTTTAAGGGGCCAAATAGGCTATCTGCCCAGTGCCTTTTTAACAGGGAGGTTCTCGCTTTCTACAAACTATCAGACCATTTGTTGATAATGTTGAAGGACCCGATTTTGCATAGCTAAATAAAACGACTCTCAAAATAAAAGAACATCGAATGGCTGAATGGAAGCAAACCAGTCCAATCCGGTGGAAACATACGCTTGTAGGTCCTTTTCGACTCTGATCAATGGAAAATAACATCATGGATAAAAATGTGGTCAGCTATTATACTGTTCTTAATGTAGTTTCAGTAAGGCGTGGGTTTTAGTCTATTGCAGCCTACAGTAGGCTAATCAAATATTACAGAATGCAATAGGCCAGGTGAACTGTGAAAGTATTACCAGTAGCCTATTTATAGTAGCCCGGCCATCATTTGATGAAGTACATTCATAATAAGGCTTTTGAAAATAACTGTGAAGGTCTATAACGTGTACGTTAACGTGACTGTTTAGGTCTATTAACGTGTAATAGACCTAAAATAAGTTCTTAACGAAATTTGTAGAGCACAAGGCATGCCCTATGTCACTACATTCTGATATGATCCACAACGTGTTAGTAGTAAAATAACCGAACAAATCGTTGAAATATCATGCAGACGCGCCAACTTGCATCAAGAAATAACATTGTCAGTACTCACATTTTTTGTGTGGTTTATGTGTATGGAAGTCCAACAGGAATGTATGTCTGAATGGTTGGATGGACAGCCTTAGGCGTTTTCTCCTTTACCAATTTCTTCACTTGTTATTTCAAAAGCGTCCGAGTTCTCAGCCGGTGAGGATTATATTTATTTTGCCCCCCTTTTTTTCTTCGCGCGAAAGCTTGTTTGACGCGTTGTCTGTGCCGCGCCTCGTAAATGTCCCTTTATTATAGTGAGCGCGAGTCTCCTCGGTGTCACTATGTATCCTACACATAAAAAATAGACGCTTGGATTAGAGGAACAAAGATGGCTCGTTGACGTCATTCGTCATCCGGGAAGCTGGATGTTGGAAGGGGTGACCAAAGTGATGGGAGCGATGGAGAGGTAGCTTGGTTGCCACACAGATATAAATAAATAGGCTGACATAAACATGAGCGTCTTTTGCGTGCCATATTAACGAGAGAGCGCCATTTGGGAGATAAATCGAGTCAAATCTATAGGCAATGTGATAACATCAGGGCAATTAGATATACCTTAACAAAATGGCGGTCCGTAGACGGAGTGGGATGTAAAACGTCGTCTCTTTCCAATACTGTGGGGTCGCGTGCAAGCTAATTGTAGGCCTAGAATGAAAGAGAAAGTGATGAAAACGTGAATGCATTCCACTCTCCATGCATCATCAGTAGCCAATGGCCAATAGAATGGAGACAGTGACCTTTGGGCCATTGTTTTTTTAGTATGGGTTTTATAGCAACATTCAAATGTATTGTATTATTTCAAATGATTAAAAGTGTTGGCAGCGGTGGGATTCGAACCCACGCCCCCGAAGAGACTGGAGCCTTAATCCAGCGCCTTAGACCGCTCGGCCACGCTACCATGTGACCCTGCTGTTTACACACGAAATTAAAAATGATGTCAGTAGAGATGGGATGTTTTATGTGTTTAATTTGTCTTTAATTGAGAGCAGAATATAGGCGCTAGCAAATAATGGTATAGAAAAATAGTCATACACAAACCGAAAGTTGTCCATATTGGGCGTCACGCAACTTCAAAGACAGGTATTTTATTTAAAAAAAAACATTAGGCCTAGGCTATTCCTTGCCGCTGATCAGTAACGAATGTGTGGGGGGATCCTGCATCTGCATCGTCATGGATGGTGACCCCCTATCTTGAAGGCTGTAGGCTGAAGTAGCCTAAATCGGCTACTTTTGATGCGAGCGGACACGAACACGGGCAGGCCAACTAGATTACAATACTCTCCCGCCCCCTACCGGGAGAAAGGCTGAAAATGGCACCGAGAACATTACAATTTCTACACATTTTCCTCGGTGAAAGCGACGAGGTGGCCGAGTGGTTAAGGCGATGGACTGCTAATCCATTGTGCTCTGCACGCGTGGGTTCGAATCCCATCCTCGTCGGATGTGCGTGTTTTTAAATGTTAAACAGGCCCAATTTGAAAAGATATTCGATTTCGTAGGAAAATAATCATGCGTGACTACCTAGAGTTGGGCCGCGCGGCTATGACATGATGAAGGAGATAATAGCCTACCAGAGTGATTATAAACTCATGTTGCATGGAGATTTTGTGTTAATACCGAAAACATGTATGGAGAGACACGAGGCTAAGCGAACTTAAATGTTTTGTCTACACTACTCAAAGCAGTAAACAATCACAGTAGACAGCTTTTTTAGCGTCTGTGTGTGCTAGCGCGTGCTCGCACATGCGTGTTTGTTCTAGACTGTATAAAATAGGGCGCTCAATTTACACGCCTTGTCATTTTCTGTTGTAGGATGAGCGGTTGTTCTTGTAAAGTTTAAATATCACTCCATACTGTTTCCTTAGATCAGAACCATATTTTCTTAGTTCAGCAGTTTAGAAGTAAGCAAGACCTGGCTCACTCTGAAAACGTCCAAACATATTTGGATTTCTAGCTAAACATACTTTTAAATTATGACTATCTAGTTGTTTGATAACGTTTAAAACAAGTCAAAGGCATACATTTGATTATAGTAGGCCTTTTATGTGCTACAATTCCAACTATCCAAAGAACCTTTCTGCAGAAACCATAATATTTTGCAATAATAGTAATAATAATAAAAAATAATAACTGAATGCAACACATGTAAGGTGTCTTCAACATTGGGGAGGGTGGCAGGGACAGATACTACCCACCCCACTCCCCCACGCTTTAGTTATGCTTGTGAGGGCGTAACCAAGAGGCGTAACAATCGGGGCTTCTATAAAACACGCATGCACTATGCCTAAAACACGCACGCATGCATGATCTGTTAACTCACCTATTATCCAGACATCTACATGAAAACATTTAACTCGCAAGGGAAATGGACATGGCCATAGGTTGCCCAAAACACAAAACAACAAATTACGTTTCGTGTGGACATCATAGTGTTAAAAACGGAGATTTAGAGCTATCCGACCAGCTTTCCAGTTTAGTGCCTTATAACCAACAGTGCACGGAGACAGTCAGGTTCTGCCACTGCCATGATCACACAGTGGTGTGCTTGATGATTTACACAGCGGTCATATTTTGTAAAGGGTCTGGGACATTTTTGCTTTGATAAATGGCGTGCTTTCTCACAAAAGCATGAAAAACACTGCTCAATTAACTGGCTACGATTAAGCATTTTCCTTCACCTATGAGGCAGCCAGTCACGTCAGTGGCACGTTGAGGTCCTTCTCATCTGCTGATACAGGCCGGGCTGATTATGAGCTAAAAAGCGCATGGATATATTGCTGGTTGAATATTTTTCTTTGCTCCCTTCGAGTTGCCTGCATTGTGCGACTGCAGTTCCTTTGGTTTTCAGAAGGTTCATTATATCCATAACCCAAGTATTTTCTCAGTGATTAAAAGGCATGAAAACGGCGCATGTGTTGTATATAATTGTTTCAGTATTTCTGCGTTCCTTTTGCAACTCGATTTTGTTTAGGCTATCTTGCTCGCGTAGCCCGCCGCTAGAATCATTGGCCAGTATAGGCTAGGACTGATTTGTCTCTGTCACTGACAATTTTGTCCGTCTTTTAGATTACAATGTTGGGGGCAAACAGCACCGTTTTGAAGGTTGAGGGTGACACGCCCTCCTGTTCACCCCCTAATAACGCTTCGGAACACGTGCAATAAATAAGTGTCTTTCTTTAGAAATTATAAAAAACGATTTATGGCAGCGGTGGGATTCGAACCCACGCCTCCAGAGAGACTGGAGCCTAAATCCAGCGCCTTAGACCGCTCGGCCACGCTACCGCGCTCTCTCTCGCCGCCAGATGGCACTAAGAATATGTATGTATTCCAGTTCTATTCAGGAATGATTTGCTCTGACTTGTGCCTTTAGGAAGTAGGCTAAGGAAAAATAACATAAATAGACGTTGTTTTGTAATGTAGACCAGCTATTTTCAGAAAGGAAGTGTCTATGATTATTGCCAAAGAGTTTAAATTAGAAACTGCAAAACAACAAAACAATAAAATCTCCAGCGCTGATGGCATCAGTTTATTCATTTTGTGTTTACAAGCACTTGCAAATTACTCCAATATGAAAAACTAAGTCACTTCATTTTCAGATTAAAGTCACTTTATTTGTATTAACTCATATTTTCACAGTTCAGCTTGTTTGATCTAGAGGGCAATCTTTGTCATAGCAATGACAACAGCAAGTATAGGGTGTGTCCAATTTGAAGACTATAAAACCAGATAATGCAGCAATAAGCTAATTGTCTACAACACTACAAAGAAGTGCCATACGTGCTTATTTTTGTGAATCAATGCTCTTCCTTTGTGCATTGACATGGAATGGTCCGTGTTGATTATCTGTTAGGTCTTGACTCAGCATTGCATACTGAGAGAGAGTTTTATTCAAAAGGGGATTTTTTTTATGGAAACTGAGATTCAGGTAGGCTGTTTGTTTAATAAGGTGATAATTAATCTCCTTAAGCGAGATCGAGCAATCCTCCTCACTGACTACATATGTCACCATCTTTATTGCAAATCCTTTATTGCATCCTATTCCCTGTGCATGAAAGAATACTCAAATATTGTCAAACACTGCATACCCCTTTACAGTCTGTCAGGTCTTCTACTTGTCTTCAGTATCGTCTTGAGAGTAGAGGTATGGATTGAAGAGTTCACGGTGGTAATCATAAGGGTCAAAGAGTGGCTCAGCTTGGGGCGGACTATCATTTGTGAGTGGAGCTGGAGCTGTTACTTCCTCCTCATCCACTTCCTCTTCCACTTTCTCCTCCTCCTCCTCCTCTTCCTCTTCCTTTGAGACACTGGGAGTGGGCGGAGGTGGGGGGGCCTTTGTAACTGGGGGAGGCGGGGCCGCCTCGGCTTTCTCCAGGATGGGCCGGGGTGGGTTATCGATCAGGCAGTCGGGGTCCCAGTAGGGGTCACAGTCATACTCCATGCCTTTGAAGATCAAGGCTGGTGGGGCTAGGGGGGTGTCAGACTTTTGGGGCGCGGGGGCGGCGGGCTCCTCCTCGGAGTCCTCCAGGACTTCAGGGACTTTAGGCGCCACAGGGGCGGCTGGGACGTCAGCTTCCAAGGCACCCTCCACTATGGTGGGCTTGCAGGCTGGGTGGTGGCGGGGGTCACACAGAATGGGCACAGCGCCCATGGGCATGTACACAATGTTGGGTTTGCAGAGAGGGTCCTTGGGGTTGCAGAGGTACATGACTGGGGCGTTGGAGTAGGGCGCCGGGGTTGGCGGTGGCATGGTGGTGGGGGGAGGGGGAGGAGTGGGAGCAAGGGTGGGGGGAGGGGGTGTTGCTTTAACACCCAGGAGGTTCTGGTACTTAGAAGCGTCAGGCCCGTGTTCCAGTTCAAGGTGACGCATCTGCTGATACAGGATTCTGATCTTGTCAATCTCATACAGCTGTGGGTGAGAGAGAGATGACACACACACACACACACACACACACAGATGGAGAAAGAGAAGAAAACAGAGAAAGATGTTGTATTTATACAGGAAGTTAGTGAAACAAAAAACAAAAATCTGAAATTCTGAATGTATAACAAATATTCATCATATAGTTTTACTCAGTTAGTTAGTTTTACCACACCTAACTTCACACTGCATAAAATGATTTGTGTTCTCACCCCCTCATAGTGGCCTATGCTGTTATAGTAGCGGTAGTAGGACTGGAAGTCCGGGGTTTTGCGATACCACTTGGGGTCAGCAGCACGTCTAAGTCGGGGGCTGGACAGGAAGTCATTTGCTTTGACAGAGTCAATGCTGAGACCGTCCACAGCTGGATTGGGAAGGACAACATAGATCAAAGTAAGGGTTGCATGGCAATTACATGGCGTAACGCAATATGACAGCGCAGCACCATGTCACAGACTAACTAGGGTATTACAAATTTTCTGTCTGTGCACACACAGTAGGCAGTACACAGTATGTGTATATTTTCATACGAATATGAACACAGTTTTGAAGTGGAATATGTAGTTATATAACAAAGAAAGTGTGTAGTGGATTGAGAATCGTCTCATTGACTTACCTCTCTTATTGAGGATCTTGGACAAAGAGGTGGCTTCCAGTAAAACTATAGAGAGGAAAACGAAAGTATAACGATATAATGTCTGCATTATTACGTAGGGCTGCAACAATTTATAAATTAATCTGTTTAGTTGTCAACTATTAAATCAATCACCAACTATCATTGTAATCGATTAATTGGTTTGAGTCATTTCATAAGGAAAATAACTCAAACTTCTCGGGTTTTAGCATCTTGAACTTGAATATTTTCTGCTTTGCTTACTCCTCTATAACAGTATACTAATTATCTTTGGTGTGTTGACAAAACAGTGCATTTGAGGACATAGTCTTAGGCTTTGGGAAACAATAATCAGCATTTTTTCACTGTTTTATGATCAAACAATCCAGAAAATAGTACAGATTAATCGTTGAACATAGTTGCTAGTTGCAGCAATATTAAAATATTTCCCTGAATGTTGTGTCATGTATCTTGATAATGAGCCTGGTTATAAGATTTGTCTTTTACCTGGCAGCAGCACCAGGGAAAGCAGCACCACCGTGCAACAACCCCGGGAAGTCATCATCATAGTCTGAGGACGGACACTTTAACAGTTTTACACAGTTACTTGTGCACAGTCATTATTTTAGAGACATTTAAATGGACAGTCAGTTGGCTAAAGTTGATATCACAGTAAGACTGAGCTGATAAATTAAAGTAAAATAAAAGTTTTCAACACAAAATCGTACGTGTCAGACCATTACAATGGAAAGCCAAACTAACTGGAAATCGTAACTTTCAGATACATAAACAAACAACGATAATGAATGAACACATCAGTAAATAACTATACAACTAGTTATGGCTCAGCAATATCTAGAGAAAGACTGAAAAAGACAGAAGCCTTAAGGTTTTTATATATATATTGTGGTCTCCATGGATACTCGGTCATTGTCCAATGTCCCTCCATTTATTTAATTTCTTTAATCCGTTGTCAGCCAACAAATGGTCAGTCAGTACTTACCTTTACCTGCAGAATTCACCAGTCCAGGTTCAATGACAGACACAGCAGTCTGCCTAAATACTGATGTCAGTACCACTTATTAGCTTCACTTTTGCCATAGGCTGAAAACCTTGAAATGTCTCCGCCCCATGCCCATTCTTGCCTGAGGCTTCAAAACTGTAATGTAAGGAAATGCACCCTCATTAGAGTCCTATTCTGATATGACACATGTGCAAACGATTTTGGTTTTGTGGTTGGTGGGATTGAGGGCCAAACTATAAACTTAAACATCAAATGAAAGTCAACTGGCAGTAAAATATTAGGAGCAGACACCTACAGCGACCAGACACAGGCCTCTGCTTTCTATGATATATTCTACAGCTACTTTAGCTGGTCTCCCTTGAAGTGCATCTATTCGTTGCAAACTTCTATCTCAGTTTAGTGTCATGTGCATAGTCACTGGTGTTATGAGTTCTGTTCTCTTAAGAGAAATGTTGGCTCTATTCGTAGTTTGTTTTTCAAAGATTCTTCTGCACTGGTAATTACAAGAGTAGTCTTTGTGTGTTGACAATAACGGCAAGTCTCAACAGTGAAGTTAAAGGCCCCTCTAGACCAGGCGAAACAGCTGGAGTTTCTTTTTTTATTTAAACACTAGGAAGCAGTCAACCTGGTCCAAAGATGGTGTATTCCACTTGAACTGGGCTATCTATAACTTTGCCACGTATACAGCAGCACATATTCACTCATTTGTACATGCCAGGCACAGAAATGGGCAGCCCTCATATTAACTACTATCAACTACTATAGCTGAGTAGAGCACAGATTAATTTGGCTTTCGATCAGAACCATCTGTTATTGGTGTGGTGTGTTTACTCATTGTTGTCATACAGATATTTACAGTAAGTAAAAAAGAGTTAGCAACAAAGTAAAAATACAATGTAGTTACTTGACATCCATAGAATTAAAAGTAAAAGAAAATAAATGCACATGTAATGGTTTGATGACTGGTTTTGAACAGAAAGGCTTAAGCCGGTGTGGTGTCTGGTGATGCGTTGAATTTGTGTCAGTGGGGATTCTCCGATACTGGCATTGGGCAGAAATCCCAGGAGGCGGAGATGGATGAGGAGGAGGCGTTCAAACAGGTGTGAGGGGGATGGCACAGGAATCTGAGATATGTGGGAAAATAAAAGGCGAGCGACATAGTAATCATACAGAATATGCAATAATTACATTTCAGCATCCGTATCCTCTGTCATTACCTGCCAGCTACAGCACTTACAGCAACACTTTCCAGATGGAAATACTGAAACAAAATTGTATTTGTTTGGACACTGCAGATGTGAAAGAAATCCATGTACAGTGCCACACAATGTAATGGTAGAAATAAACATAACTGGATTGTGTTTAGGCTGTGTAATGTAACTTATGTTGTATATCACCTTTGTAGTCATATTAGACTTGAATTATTTGTTTTTCATTACTTTTTATTAAGGTAACAATATACCAACTTGGGCTATAGCTTAGATGAAAGGAAAGGAAAATTTAAATTACACTGGGCATTTGGTGTGCTGATTTCTGGCTAAGTCTCCGCAGTCAGCGTTCTAAATTTCATAGTAGTAAGTTTTACTGGACTGGTTTTCATTAAGACATGTGCCCTTAAAGTGCCTTTAATTGAGTAGGGTGCTGTAAAACCTCAAAGATCTCCGGATAAAACACAGGTAAGTATTTTCATGCAACTAAATATTTTATTGGTTATTATAAGGATGGCACTATTTATTAACTTAGGTATTGCCTTTAATCAATGACAGAATTAATGTTGCAGTGGGAAATCAAAGAACAGTGCCCTCACACATTTATTGAATATTTTGAGAATATGCCTATCCTCTGCCTTTAGATCATTAATCTACATGAAGCCACGCAGTAGCTTGCTTCTTAAGAGGGATTCAGTGTCTTGTCATTCCTTTAAACTTTGTTTGTCATATGTGCTCTGTAATTTATCTGACCTATTTGTTCTATTCATTTCTAAGTGCTGCTAAAATGTTTTAATCACAGTTATTTTCCCAAAGGGTTCAGTAAGGTATGTCCTACAGTGTTTAATGAAAGTAAGTATGCAACTGATATAAGTATATGGAGTTATGGTAGTGCTATTACACCATGGAGAATCTTTGTTTTTCTGTTTATCACACTCGTGTGCGGTGCATGTGCGCGTAGAGGCACACACACACACACGGGGAGGAAGGATTACTCCATGAGACACGTTTCGAGGGCAGCTTTCTAAACTGCCAGATTAACAGTATCATTTGCTGATTACAAGATCTGATTGGTCTTCCTTTAAGTGTTTGTTTCCTTTCCCGTGGAGGATAGAGGAGGGAGGAAGTGCTGAAGAGATAGTTTTTCAATGACCTACTGCAACATGTGCCACTTTGGACCTCCAAAGTTACAATAAGAATACGATTATTTGCTGAATATGGTTGTGCTGAGTTTCCAAAAATGACACTTATGACACATAAATAAATGATCCTAATAATTATTATGTTGAATACTTGAAAACTAATGTTTACTAAATTAATTTGACTTGTAGAGAGTTTGCAAGTGTCATCTTGCAGTATTCTGTTGAGGGCCGTTGCTAATTGGATTTTCAACCCCAGCAGTCTAGAGTGAATGCATTCACTATTAGCAGGGCAGACACTTCAGTCCACCATGATCCTGTTTCTTGCCTGGAGGGTGAATAGTAGTAGTACCCATGTGGAAGTGATTTGCTGTGTAAAAACAGCCTATAGCCTATAGCTTCCAGTAGGCTACTCAGATTCCATGCTAAGCCATTGCCAAAATAAAGGACTGAGTGCTAGCAGTAAATACTGTAAACAAAAACTGACTGCACAGAAATGGTGCATCAAACATCCTCACCTCAACAGAGTAGTACAGTACAGATAAAAGTACTGACATGACACTTGTGCATTCTCCTCTTTGACTCACCCCAGTGTGTTTATGGAGTTTAGATCAGGGGACTGAGATGGCAATGGCCGAAGCTTCATTTTGTGTTCAGGAAACCATGTTTGATCTGGATGTTTGCTTTGGTTCATTGACCTGATAAATGATCCAATCATGACCAACTTTTAATGTCTTGGCAGAGATTGATTTCCTTTGAAAATGTTCAGGTTTTTCTTGGTGTTCATGATACCATGCACCGTAATTAAGTTCCCATGGCCTTTGGGAATAAAAACAGCCCCACAATAGCACAGCCTCTCCACCATAATTCTCATTAGGTATGGGGTTCTTTTCAGTATAGTCGTTCTTCTATGTACGCCAAACACACCTAAAGTGTTTCTAGCTAAAGAGCACAATTTTCATCTGACAATTTCATCTGACAATAGACCACACTTCCAGACAAAGTTACTGTACCATTCAGTAACTCCTGCTGTTTGCATTGGTAATTAAATGACAATCTTACCATCTTCCATAATGTACGTGGGGGCAAGATAACCTTGGGTCTTTGTCCAAGCATTTTGTCACATTTCCAGTTGATTGCAACCTGTTAATCATTGTTTTTACTGTAAATATAGGCATTTCTTTTTAACAAAGTAGGCCTACCTAGTTTTTATAGACATCCCCTGACTTACAAATGTCAAAACGCTTTGTTTTTATTTAGATTCAGTGTATTCTCTTGTCTTTCCAATGTTGAAAAATTATGAGGATTTAGCCTCTGTGTCACTTTATTTTCATACCTTAGTGAAAAAAGAAAGTCATGAACTACTTCTGAAAGTTCAAAGACACTCTGATTAACTTAAATAAGTTGAAATTAGATAGGAAAATGCTTCTGTTAGGTTTTGTATAAGATTTTTCTAGGGGTGCCAATATTTGTGAGCAATGTGTTTTTGTTAAAAATATTTATTTCTTTATGAGATTCTTTATGAAATTTACTTCCCTTGCTTCCCTTCAAGGGTGGATTTTTCCTCATTGTTTTCACTGTGAGATTACAATAAATCACCAACAGATTATTTTTTTATACCTGTTTTTAGTCAACTTTACCAAAGGTGACAATAATTCCGGAGGGTACTGTATTTGGATATGTGAGTGGCCCAGACTGACTCAACCAAGGTGGGGTGGGCTTATGTAATAATAACAAGATTTACAAATACCCTACAATTTGGGTACTCACAATGAACTTCTCATTCTTTGCTCACTTAATTAATTTGCAAAACACATTATATTGTTTTTCGATAGATGCAAAAATAATGCTGTGTTTGTTTGCATATTGTAGGATAGCCTATTTGTAAAAGAAATCATCTTTAAATTGAGCCCATACGAATTTTTGCTCCTGGTATCTGACAAATCATGTAGCAGATGTACTTCCTGTCCACATGGTGGCAGTAATCAGATGAAATCAGTGTAGTGTAATTGTTACAGCTGTAGAAGGAAAGAAAACAGGAACTCATCCTGCTAGCTACTGCCGCACGTTATTATGAATATTTACGAATTTATGGGAATGTCTTAGATCATACTGGTGCATATACTTGACATTCAAAAAGAAGCCACACATCCATCATTATTTTACGTAAATAACGGAATGACAAGTAAGTGAGCATGTCTTCAAGTGTGCTAGGCAATTAGGTCGCTAATACTGTCGGTTTGACAACAGCAGCAACCCATAGCCTAACGTTAACGTTACTGTTTTGAAAGGGGTTCAGCTAGTTCACATTTCTTGTCACTCTTGGGGGAGGGTACCTGTCTCTGCCTGACTGCTTGCCCTTTTTTTCAAAATTCAGGACAATGATTTCGCAGGTATTCATCTTGACCTCTAAGGGTGATCATCTTATTTACAAAGACTGTATCCTTATTCAGCCTCCTGGCCCTGGCTGTTAGAAACAACTGCCCTGCCATGTACAGAACAGGAGAAGTGCTACTGTCTGTGTCTTTCCTAAGTGCCTTAACTTGAAATAACAGTCCGTGGGGAAGCTGGAGTTGATGCCATCAGTGCTTTCTATGAAAGTGTGACAGCTTTAAGTGGTGATCAGCCTCCTGTTGTCATGGTAAGGTAAAATTAATTAGGACAGTGTATATTCATGTCAGAGGAGACTGGCTGACAGCATGTCAATATGTTTTTTTAAGACCCATAAAGGCATGCATTTCATACATGTCCGTCAAGGAGGGCTTTACTGGGTTGCCTCTACTAAGACCAATGCCTCTCCATTCACCATAATCGAGTTCCTTAATAGGTGAGATTACATCATATTTCTGTATTCCAGTGTGTCCACTTTTCCATATGGTTTGGGTTTACTTCTGAATATGTTGTATATTGAGCTTATGTTTATGCCAATACATGAATTTGTGAGTACAGTCTTAGAACACTGTCTCATAGTAAATATGTGTGTTTTTTTGCAGATTAACAGCTTTGACAAAGGATTATTGTGGGACTTTGTCTGAGAAATCTGTTAGAGCGAACTTTGCTCTCATATATGAACTTTTGGATGAAATGGTGGTACGTATGGTGTTGCAACAATTTTCTTTTAATTATACCCTTCTTGGGAACCATTGCAGTGGATGGGGTCATGTGCCCAATGTAATGACATTGACATTTTTCATGGCCTGCTTCTCCAATGATGTTCTCCACTCTGAATTTGTCACTTAATACCTGATGCTCAGGATTATGGCTACATCCAGACCACCTCCACTGACATTCTTAAGAACTTCATTCAGACAGAAGCGGAGAGCTCCAAACCATTCAGTCTGTTTGACCTGAGTAACGTTGGGCTGGTAAGACTGATTTTCTTTCTTCAGTGTCAAGTGTTCATGTTTTGAGGTACCTGAGAAAAAAGGTGTCTTCATCTCCAGCATCCGCATAGCTGTCTAAAGATTACCAGTTACAATAAACATTTTTCATAAACAGGAAAAAATAATATGCATAATACAATAAAACAAAGTTTTATGTGATCTGTTTCTTCCAGTTTGGGGCAGAGACACAGCAGGACAAAGTGGCCCCTAGTGCGGCAGCCAGTCGCCCCATTATGGCTAACCGTGGAGAACAGGTGTGTGTGTCTGTGTGTGTGGATAACTCGGGTCTAGGTCAGAGCAATGGCATTAAGTTTACAAGAGAGCCATCAGTGTTTATGTGTAGATTGCAATGTTTTGATTGCTTTGTTTAATTTATATTTGAATATGAAATGTAGGAAGTAAAACATGTTATAAACGAATGAGCTCTGTGTGGATTATAGATGATCGTCCAGTAGGCTATTGATATTTTTAAGCTGCATTTCTAGTTTTCTTGGATATGTGAACTAATAATTGCTCCCATTCTCCATTCCCCTACAGGGTGGAAAAAATGAGATATTTGTGGATGTGATTGAAAGGCTTGCCATGGTCATTGGCTCTAATGTAAGTGCTCTGAAGTAATACTTCTGTTTGATGAGTTGTTGTTGTTGTTGTTGTTGTTTTCAGTGGAAACAGGGGCCTGTACTACGAAGCGGGGTTACTGGCTTATCTGGGTAACTTCGAGAGTAACTTGATCACGTGTGGCGTAAGTTCCCGATTAACCCGTACTACGAAAAGTGGATAGGTTTTAACCGAGGTATGCTGCCATGGCAATTTACACTGCATCTCAAACCTGCTCCGAGCAGGTTATGTTCTTGGTTAACCCGAGGTTTCTGTTAACCACACCCTTTATAAGTACCACCCCTCCACTTCGAATTCGTTATCTTTGTCAGATGATCTAGGCAGAAGTCTCTACTGTCACCCGTCATAGCAATGCCCTTACATGGACATTCATGTTTTCCATCTAATCGGTGATGCTGAACATCTGAGCAAGAATTCTGTATGTCCGAAAATAAATCGGACATAGGCCTAGCCTAGCCTACAGTATGCTGAACATCTGAGCAAGAATAGCCTAAAATAAATCGGGACATAGCCTAGGCCTAATAAATTAAAATCACCATTTTAACAAACTTGTTGAATTGAATGTCATATTACTGTACCCTGCACATAAAGGCTACACATTTCCACAGCACCAGAATCCGACCGAATGCCTCCCTCAACCCCTTCCACAATTGGCCTTCCACTATTATTTGTGTTTAATTTTCACCTGCTGCCATGTGCGTTTGGCAATGGTGTTGCATCTGAAATGTTCACAGGATTAGGCATACACTACACCAGTCAATGGGGGCTACTTAAACATTCAATTATCCTATTACTGTAATCTATATGGCCACTTCTAAATTGTGTTGCATCTGTAGGCATTTCTATGAACTCAAAATAGGCAATTTAATTATTTTAACTCATTTCAGACATTCCGCAAGCTATTAATCCTCCGTAACACATATTTGAAGAACATGTGGAAATAAAACTTTTAGGCATTTAGGCTACCCAATCTGCAATACGTTGCCAACAGCCTTGCCTTGCTTTGTTCACTGCCGACGTATTTGATTTTTGTCGTTGAGTGGGTTTTAATTCCTCATAACTTGGCATAATAATTGTGCATTCCTCATCCGTAAAATAAGGTGATCGCGTCATCATTGAAAGTGGTGACTTGCGCTGCAACCCGCCCTTTTATGTGAACGCGCACAAACTCCAATTAGGTTAACCCCGCTCAACAAATCAACTTCATAATCAGCCGTGAGTACCGATTAACACCACTTAAGATAACCAGGTTTTGTCAACCCCGGTTTAACAAAGTAACCCTGGGTTACATCTGGGTAGGTTAAGCTCCCTTCGTAGTACAGGCCCCAGGCCTTTTACTCCTGTTTTCTCTGTTTGAAACAGGGCATTATAATGAAAGCAGATATAGAAGGAGAGATCAGGGTGAAATGTTATCTGCCTAACTGTTCAGGTGAGTGGTACTGCAGAGGATAATGAGCCACTGCTAATGCAAACTAACTGTTGTTTAGCTGGTGGTGACCTTTAATTGCTTCACATAAAAGCTGCAGTTGGCAAGTCTGACAGATTGAAGGGACTTATAGCCAAAATTTTGAATGTTTACAACTGTCATGCCCCTCCCCCACTACCACCGAGCACCCTCTCATCGAGTTCGTTCCCATCAGTGTGCACCAGACTGTGATTGACAGTTAGATCTCACACAGCTCTGCTCTGATTGGACCAGAAGAACAGAAGGGAGCTGTGGATTTTTGCAAAACAAATAACAGGCTCTAGGTGGAGGTAGAAGTGCAGTTTTTTTTTCTAAAACTGGTTAATTTATGTTGTTCTGTCGGAGCATAGTGTCGGTTTCAGTGAAAATGATCCAAAAAATCTTGCCAACTGCAGCTTTAAGTTCCGTCTTTCTTTATCACACACACACACACACACACACACACTCGGTTATCTCCCACGGATTCCCCTCTCACAGAGTCTTCATTTTATTTTTAATGCCCTTACCCCACACCTCCTCCTACCTCATTCTTTCCTCTTTTCTCTTTCTTTCCTTCTTTTCCTGCCTGCAGAGATGAGAATCGGGCTGAACGAGGAGCTCAGCATTGGAAAATCACAGCTTAGAGGTGAGTGCTCTTTATATTTTAGAGAGAGGGAGAACAAGAGATAAACAGATATCCCATCCGAAGACGTCCCATCATTTTCACGACTTCTCTAAAGATTCCCTTAAATCTGTGTATACTTACAAGTAACACTTGGCCTTAGGGCAAGCTAACAGTATATCAAATGGCATGGTGCCTGGCCAACCGTTTGAGTCCAGCTCTGTTGTGCAAAGTATTATGAGGATATTGTGTGTACTTATTAAAATAGCATTATAACCTTAGTAAACCCAGGCAACTCTTATCCTTATTTTATTACCCGTCCTGATGCTTTTCTTTTGACTGCAGGATGATGTACTGCTTTATTTGATCTCAAATGTGTACTTTCCCAGGCTATGGGTCAGCAGTGCGTGTGGATGAGTGCAGTTTTCACCAGGCAGTTAAATTGGATGAGTTTGACACATACAGAATCATAAAAGTTTGCCCTAGCCAAGGCGAGGTAATTATGACACACTTGACACACACCAGCACTTGATGAACCCCACTGTGGAGTCATCAACAATTTCAGCTTCTCACTCTCACCCCCCTCACCCCCCACCCCCCACCCCACCCCACACACACACACACACCACAATATTATCTCTATCCTCCAGCAAACAGTCATGCAGTATCAGGTCTGTGATGACTTGCCGTGTGCGCCACCTTTTCGCTTGTTCCCCTCAGTGGAGAGGGACAGTGGGAATAGGTATGTAGTCGGGTCTGGGAGGCCTATGTGCAAGTTCTAATAGTTAAGCAAGGCTTTCCATATATGCCAATATTTTAAGACTTTACCCTTTCCTCTGTCTTCAGATTATTGATGTACCTGAAGCTACGCTGTGATTTGCCTCCAAAGAGGTGTGTTGTGCTTTGTCATTCCTTTGAATTAAAGGATAATTCTGGTATTTAGCACTTTGAGTCCCTTTTCTGGTTTGTTTTGGATGAACTAGAGTGGTGGACACAGAAATGTTGATGATGGGTCCTGTCTGTGCCTGTAGCCAGCCACTCTGAAGCAGTCAAAGGCTGTTCTAAACGAGTCAAGTCGAGACAGGACCCATCAACATTTCTGTGTTCACCACTCTAGTTCATCCAAAACAAACCAGAAAAGGGACTCAAAGTGTAAATACTGGAATTATCCTTCAAGTTTGAGTAATTTCATGAAAATCTTTAAATTGATCTGAGCCGTAATTGTTTTTCTTTTGATATATTTACATTTGTAGTGCTGCTATCAATGTGTCCATCACAGTTCCTGTTCCAAAGGGTTCAGTAAGGTAAGTCCTAATATATGTAAGTCTATATGTAGGTGGTGTATCACTATTGAAATAAGTAAGATTATCCTATGCATATGGAACTGATGTATAAGCATCTCTTTGTTTTATTTTTCTGACGCACACAGACACACACACAGACAAACACACTCATGCACACCAGCTTCTTGCTACACTCTCTCAGCCCATCTTCCTGTTCCCCAGTGTCAGGCTTTATCTGTGTGTGTGTGTGTGTGTGTGTGTGTGTGGGGGAGTGGATTCTTTGCTTAGGCACCTCAGATCCACTGATTATCTGCTGTGTTTGGGTGTCACCCCCACCAGTCTCTCCCAGGAACTGAGTAGCCCAGACCAGCGTGCGGAGCTTCAGCCCAAAAGTAAAGCCGTTCTCTGGGAGATCCCTCGCTTCCCGGGAGGCTCACAGCTCGCTGCACTTTTTAAGGTGAAGTTGGCCGCTGATTGGTGGACCGTAGCTTTTTAGTAGTGTTATTATTTCCTGTCTTGTCCAGAGCCTACAAATTTGCCCTACAATTTGACCTGTGTACAGTCTTTTATTGTACATTTTTCATGACTTTGCACACTTTGCAACTTGTTGGTGTTGTCCTGTTGTCCTGAAAACACAACACACTTCTGCTGCTCTTACATAACTTGCACCACCAGAACTACCTCAGCCATTTATTGGCCTGACTTTTGCACTATTATATTGACTGTCTATGCACAATTGCACAATTTCAACCCAATTTTGCTGCTCTTATTTCTTCATTGTATGTGCCTTCTTATTTACTTTTTATTGTTTACTGAATGTTATGTTTGTCTGTAGACTTAATTGGTCAAATATGTCTTGTCTCCACCGTGGGATAGTGGGAAACGTAATTTCGATCTCTTTGTATGTCTTGGCATGTGAAGGAATTGACAATAAAGCTGACTTTGACTTTGATCAGCCTAAGCAAAAAAAATCGTTCCATCCCGCAGCTGGAGGTTCCAGGACTCTCCTCAGCATCTCTACTGGAGGTGGGACCGGTCAGCATGTGCTTCGAGCTGCCAAAGCACACCTGCACAGGCCTTCAGATACGATTCCTCCGCTTGACCCCAACTCAGCCAGGACTGTCTCAGCGCTGGGTCCGCTATGTGACCCACTCTGACTCCTATACCATCCGAGTCTGACTCGAAATGAAAGGACACAATTGAACAGGAGTTCTCCTGTTGGTCTTGTGAAATGTTGGACTGTGTGGCTGCGTACTTTTGAGAATGAATGCTTGTTCTTGAGGGCAATATACCCTACTACTTGTCTTGTATTATTGTATGCCTCTGGAAATCACATGGGGCCCAAATAAAATAGAATAAAATGTAACATTGAAACATTTTTCACTACAATGCTAAAAATAATATGCAGTAAATGTTTTTTATGCTCAATATCCAAGTAATATGTATAATATGAGGCAGCCATTTAATAAATAATTATTATTTATTGTATCATATTGAAAAGAGTCGTTTGTATTCATTTGTGGCACGGGGACAGATCACAATCCTCTATCTTGGTGAACAAACGTGCTTGCCGGATGTTCTTACATGTTGGCAAATGTTCTCAAACAAAAGCGCACACCGACTGATGTGTCGCGCGCACTTAATAATCTGGTCTGCATCACTGAACTGCAGAGGGGAGAGCACAACACACACTGAGGGCCACCCAAACTGATTTCAGCAGATGCAGGACAGTCATGTCAGTGGAGGAGGAGCGAAGGAAGGGAAGTGTGGGGGTAGCACGTTCTGAAAGAAATACCGAGATAGAAAACCCGAATAGGCGTATTGTAAGCAGCACTTTCTGTTTGAATGTTTTAAACGGATCCACCGAGAAGTCGTTAAGCTCACAGCTTTAAGCTGCCCTGGAGATGGGGGACAAGGCGGGGACCAGGTAACGTTAACGATAGCTCATTGCAGTAGCGTCAACATATAATGTGGTTATGTATGCGCTGGTAGCTAGCTAGTTGAGGCGTGAACAGTCAATAGCCTAAATGGTAACGGTATCCAAGAGCAACTCCTGCTCGTTATAGTTGGCTACCAGCTGTGATTGCAGCAGGCAGAAATCAAGTGTATTGAGCATAGCAAAGCTCACATATCTGCGTTGCCACTGGAGAAATAATTTAACCATATACTGCTACGACCCAATCGCTAGCTCACGGTATTTTGTCAGGTTTGCTATTGTACGAGCGAAGCTAGCGCAAATATCAAGAGCCTTGTTTTGATAACGTTAAGCAGCTAGCTGGCTAAGTTAAGTTAGCCAGATTGCTTCAAAGCATTTATCCCTGAAGACAATTTTGCTAATGTATTCTGTTGCAGCTGTGGACTCCTTTAACTGCACGTCCCAATTATCACTCGTATATTGCATTCAGTCTATTAACGATTTAGCCATCTGCGTCGCTGCACAAAATCAATGTCAGAATTTGCAAGCGTCGAAGTTAGCGCATACTAATATTTTTTGCATTGCAACAAATATAAAATGCACCAGACGTTCTGAAGGTAATGAATGATGATGCATCAAAGGGACTAGAAGCTATTTGGGAAAGAATTCCTTTAACATTATGGCATTTTGAGGTCGACAACTACATTGTCCACATCTGGTCTGTTGCCGTGTGTGTTTGGACGGGCTTTAGCCTATCTCGAGTGATGACTAAGTATGAAATGTAACACCTTTAGGCGAGGGTAAAATCCTCAGCCAGCAAAGACCACACCACTGATCTCAGCCATTAAGCCTGATCGGTATTGTTTTGAGTCTTGATGTTGAAACCAACATGACATCTGTGTATCCTGAAATTAACTGGTAGGAATTACTCAATTATTTCCTATTTAGGCGCAGGTGTATTTTGTTTGAATTAGAATGCACTAATTACTAAGTTGTACTTAATCACTGTCATTGTAGGCAATAATATTGATTGCCAAGGCAATTGCTGGGTTATATTTACAATGTTGTGTGTGATTGCTTGGCCTGGAATTTCAGTCAGTTTCTTGGGTAGTGATTTTGCACTTTGCAGCATAGGCTAGTCCCTGTTGCACCTGTTTGTATTTTAGTGACAGCCATTCTGTTAATCTAGTCTACTGATGTCATGTGTTTATAGATTTCAGAAGTTTTCACTTATTTATTTGCTCACATTTCACCTTACTACTTATTTTACACTGCCTTGAATTCTATTTGCCATAACAGGGTATTCAAGAAGTCGAGCCCCAACTGTAAGGTAAGTCATTTGTATCTGACTGCCCTGTCATGCACATGTGACTCTTTAAGTGGCCTTATTGTACTTCTCCATGTCTATTCAAAACCAAGGGGATAAAAGCAATGTTCGACTTCTTCTAGGTCACAGTGTACCTGGGTAAGAGAGATTTTGTGGACCATTTGGACCAGGTGGACCCAGTAGGCAAGTTGGCTCTGTCAGAGAATCACAAACACGTTTCATCTATTAAGGAGGATTTCAGAAGAGCTAGAAATAAACTTGTGTCTTTTCCTCTGTACCCACCCCCCGGCCCGGTTTCCTCTCCTTCCATAGACGGAGTAATCCTGGTTGACCCAGAATACCTGAAAGACAGAAAAGGTTTTTACCCTATATATTACTACTTCCGGGGTTTTCCTATCTGACTCAAAAGTGTTTCGGAATTTGTATGATCTAATGCAGGATTCTCCCAGTCAACACACTCTGGATTCAAGAAGTTAGAATTAGGAATCAGTCTTAGTGATACCTTTTCAAGGTCACAGGAATAGAGGGTTGAATCTAAAGAGCACTCACTAGAATATGATGGAGGGCAGTGATCCAGTTTGCTCTTAGCCTGGATAGTTCCATCCCTTTGAGACTTCTCCAGGCTTAGGTCTGGGCTACCTGAATAGGCTGAAGTATAACTGGGCTGCAATGTTGTCAACAAAAGAATACTATACTGGTTTTTCTAGTGGATCAACATAAATGATACAGCCTGCTTTTTGCCTTTGTGTAGTGTGATCATGTTGATAGCCACAGATTGTATTGTTATTTGCAAAGCTGTTGAACTGGTTAAGGATAGACCGATATCAACAGCCTATCATCTTTAGTAACATTGACAATGAAGCTCACTGCTTTATGTTCTGGGTGTTAGACTGGTTCGGTAGAACATGAGGCAAACGTGCTGAAATTTTCCAACTCCTCCTCTTCTCCTTTTTCCTTGTCCATCGCAGTGTTTGTGACCCTCACCTGTGCTTTTCGGTATGGCCGCGAGGACCTGGACGTCCTTGGCCTGTCTTTCCGGAAGGATCTGTACATTTCCACTTTTCAGGCGTTCCCACCAATCCCGGACGAGCGCAAGCCCAACAGTCGCCTGCAGGAGAGGCTGCTTAGGAAATTAGGCCAGCATGCACATCCCTTTCATTTCACTGTGAGTCCACACACACACACACACACACACACACTCACACTCACACACTCACTCACACACTAGCTGCCTCAGGATTTAGCTAACATCTGCAGCTATATATGGGATCTATTCACAGGCTTAACCAACTAGCGCTTCTGCAAAACAACAGGAAGTAGCACTGGTCCAAAATATAGACGTATATAACACCTTAATTGGGTCATTGAGTGACTAGCCATAACGTGGTCCGTATTTCTTTATAATCATTAAGGAAACTGACAATGAATGCTCCCCTCTGCCAGGTGACATTGGTCAGTGTATTTAGGGAGGTCATAAAGCGAAACATTGCATGCAACCACTTCTGCAGGAAAATAGTTCCTCAATTTTGGTTCACATAGGTTCACATACTATAAATGCATTTCCTGTTCTTAATGACCTCAGTAATCAAATGGGAAGTTCTTGTTTTCTTGGTTAAGGCAACTATCCAAATTATTAAAATATACCTTTTAAAGCTTCTGAATATCAGAACTGACCATGTTTTTTTCATGTTAGTCTGTTAAAATCAATTAAAATTCATACTATAATGGAGAAGTGTCAAGTATAGAAACGCTGGCAGAGTTATCAAAAGAGATACAGGTTTTGACAAATGGAATTAATATGAATTAATAATCCATGACTGTGGTGGAGAAATGCATGGTATCAGTGCCTGCACTACCTTTGAACTGATGTGCTATAAACTCTAACCACAATGCCATCACCGTGGCCACGCCTAGAGAGCAAGTGGAAAAGATTATATTTGTGCAATGGTTTGTTTTGATACAATGTTTATTCTCACCACATAACCTGTATGGTTTAAATGAGCTCAAACTCAGTTTTGGTATGTGGGGTATAGCAATGTGTGTAGACTGTGTGGACGTAATGCCTGACGCTGTTGCTTTTGCTCATGTGTTTGTTCTGATAGATCCCTCAAAACCTCCCCTGCTCTGTCACTTTGCAACCAGGACCCGAGGATACTGGAAAAGTATGTACACACATACACACACACAAAGACAAATACATATCTACAACCCATTTGTCTTGTGGCATTTGCATATAAAATGCTGAACACAATATTTAATCTTATTTACATGATCGTACATATCAGGCACGCATGAAAAGCACAGAAGGATCGGTATTCCAAGTCATGTTTAATCCCATCAACATTTACTATGAGAAGATTTTCGATTTAGAGCCAAATTTATTCTGTTTAGATTATAGTTTAGAATACTTGCAGCCCAAGGACTGTTGTCCTATAATCTGTATTGATGGATGAATTTATCGTGTCCAATTCTGCCCGTAGGCCTGTGGAGTTGACTTTGAGATAAGAGCTTTCTGTGCCAAATCAGTAGAAGAGAAGATACACAAAAGGTACAGCGACGCTTTCTCTTGCCCTCTGCTATGTTCTTGTTTCTGTTGTTATTTTTATAGATCTGTCGGTGGAGTACATTCACATGTACACAAACGAGGTTTGTTTTCTAAAACTTGCTGTTTGTTGTAATTCTACTCCTCATTCATTTGATTCAGGAATTCCGTGAGGTTAGTGATTCGTAAAGTGCAGTATGCGCCCGAGAAGCCGGGACCCCAACCCATGGTGGAGACGACGCGCAGCTTCCTGATGTCCGATCGCTCGCTTCACCTGGAGGCCTCTCTAGATAAAGAGGTAATGATGGTGTGCAGACATCAAAACGGGACGCTGAACTGATAAGTGAAGCCCTACAGTCTTGACAGTCTAGTTATGTCAGTAAGAGCAAAGACCTATTTTTCTGTGTTATAAAGATGGGTAGCACTCAAACACTTGCATCATACTTCTGCACAAATATTAGTGCTGGCTTTCAGTATGGTTAAGTGTGGCTCATAGCAGTGAAGATACTCTGCAGTGGTACATGGACATTGTTTACTCTGCGGTTTGTTATGTCTGGACTTTATGAGTAATCTTCACAGTTTTATATTAAACAGTTTTCTACCAGGAAGACTCCTTTGTTATGTCTGTGACTCACTGAAAGACTCCTTTGTTATGTCTGTGACTCACTGAAAGTTTCTGTCTGTAGCTTTACTATCACGGAGAGCCCATCAGCGTGAACGTCCACGTCACCAACAACTCAACTAAGACAGTCAAAAGAGTCAAAATCTCTGGTGAGATCATATGACCGGACCAGTCACTTACTGTGTTCTTTTACCATCTATCTAGTAGAGTCCACTGTTGTGTGTTGTTTTCATTTCTTTTTTTATCAAGACTAGAGCATACCTGGATAATTAAATCAGATAATCAAATAACTTAACCGTGAAATGCTATTAGAGACTATGATGAACGCATTAAGCATGAAATATAATTTGGAGCCATTTTTAGCCTGTTTGGTTGTTTGTGTGTGGTGGTCACTGACGTCTGACGTCCGACGTCCTTCCTCTTTCCTCTTAGTTCGCCAGTATGCTGACATATGCCTGTTCAGCACTGCACAGTATAAGTGTCCAGTGGCCCAGCTCGAGGCGGAGTAAGTTAAAACTTCCCTTTTTCTGTTAAAGGTCAGCCAAGCTATGGTAATACACAATGCCTGTTGTGCTATTTGTTTTTGTGTTCTGCCCAATGTGAATCGACCATATTGTGTGAACCGAACATGTGGTCTCCATGAGTGGACAGAGTTTGGGGAAGAAAAACAAGAAAAAGACTTGTTCCACTAACATTGAAAGAGTCAGTGAAAAGAGACATCCAGTCACCCAGGACAATAATCTTCCTGTCCTGGTCAAAGCATAGAGGAGGACTGTGTGGAGACTACTGAAGGGAAGGGCGTGTTCAGTCTCAAAATGACCAACTTCTGCAGGAAATGCTGACATTTTTAGTTTCACATTTTCTGTCATCTCTCTCTCTCTCTCTCTCTCTCTCTCTCTCTCTCTCTCTCTCTCTCTTTTTATGCCTTTGACTTCTTGAGGAAGTTATTTTTATTTGATTAGTGTTACTTATATGGATTCGTATCTTTGGACCTTGTGTTGGTTATATAAAGTTGTTTGCAGTGAACAACAAGAAAAGCTAGGGTTGCAAACAAACATAACTCTGGTTTAATAATCAGTAGTAGCTAGTAGTCGGAGGAGGAGGGATATTATTTAGATAAGTAGAAGTTCAGGAATTGGCCTAGCTCATGAAGATGGAATTGGAGAAATCTGAGGGTTTTTCAGATGGTGTCAGTCAGATGTCAGTTCCTCACCTCCCATCTTCTGCAGTCTAACCCGATAACAAAATGCTCCAGTGTTGAAGTGCTGATGTGTTAGTATGTTAACACCTTCCAGTTTCAGCTGAGCAGACACAAAAACACACCACACACACACGTACACATACTGGTCATATTGCAGTAATTCAGTGTTTTGACCTTTTTAAGACACTTTATGAGCACAGGAAATGTCTCGCTTGCACTTCATTTATTATTCATTGTATTTTATTTGTGTGTGTTGCTTTTCTATCTGCTTTTCACCTACACAGCGACCAGGTGTCGTCCAGCTCAACGTTTTGTAAGGTGTACACACTGACGCCCACACTGAACAACAACCGCGAGAAGCGGGGCCTCGCCCTGGACGGCAAGCTGAAGCACGAGGACACTAACCTAGCCTCCAGCACCATGTAAGCTCACCGTTATGGGCACCGCAGAACAGGGAGGCTGGCACCACAGCTGTAGACCCACCTGTTGAGTGTAGCTTCTACGCTAATGCTAATATCACTGCACTAGTTAAATCTGGGGGTCCTCACGGTCTGGTAGTTTATAATGATATGCTAGTGTGTGTGTAACAGTGTACATCTAGTCATATAGCAGATTCTTTTATTTTATTACAGTACAGGTATATATTCGTGTATATAAGAGTGTGTTTGTCCTCTCTGGGAATCTAACTCATGGCTTTATAAGCACTCTGCTTAGTTGACAGCCAGCTCTTATACATGAACTGGGGAGTTAACTTCCTGATTAAGGTGGATGCTTTAACACCGGCTATTAATAGTCAATTTTGTTATGGTAATATTAATGTGGTTACTTGTGCTATTTCTTAATGATGTCAGTACTTAAATGAAGGAATTTTTAATTCAGCAGTGAAGTGAATGTCAACGAACTTGGAGTGCCCCTCTATAGAGAAGTAACTTTAGGACGGCAGACATAGCGTACATTATGTGAGTCTTATCATATGTAGGCATCTAACAGGGAGGCTACACCGCACGCGTAATTGAAGTGTTCTGTTTGGCGACGCGTAGAAACAATTTTTTTCAAATGTACGTGCCGCTATCACGTCTGGTATAGCCAGTTCCATTAATCATAGTGAACGCTAATTAAGGCAGCAGACGCAACGCAAATGGAACGCTTCAGTTACGCTCCCGGGGTAGCCCCCCCTATGAGAGTGAGGATTGTCTTAGGTTATTAATTAGTGATTGTAACATGGAAGCTGCTGTAAAACAGTTTGGAAATGCATCTCTAATGCATCCCCAGTGACTGTAACTAAACCATCAAAAGCATTTTCACAAACTGTTTTTTTTTTGTTGGTGAAATGGGTCGTTCTATGCTTTTCATTTCCTGGGGAAAACACCCAGATATTATCAGTAAGTGGTAGAGCAGTTATCAAAATGTATACCAGTCTTGCTTTGCAAACCACTGTGGCATAAATATCAACCTGCAGGCAATAGCTTGCTGGAGCTGTGGTGCTAACTGTTTTCTTGGGGTGGGCCCCACAGTGCGAAGGACGTCAGCAACAAGGAAGTGTTGGGCATCTTGGTGTCCTATCGGGTGAAGGTCAAACTGGTGGTTTCGCGCGGAGGGTGAGCTTTGCCACTTATTTAGATGACTGCATGCGCACCAAGGCACTTAAGCTCTCATGATCCATCATTTCACTGTCTTAGAGACACACACACACACACACACACACACACACACACATACTCAATTGTGTACACACAGAGACTCTCTTACATAAATATGCGCATACACACACACACATTCCCACTTGCTTCTTGCAACAGTAACAATCTCTATAAAGAGTTTGGCCAGTTAGCACAGATGCCGTCACAATCTCCTGAAATTGCCTTAAGACCTGCCTTATTGCCTTGCCTTAAGGTAAATCGCGATGCGTATGCTAAATTAACTTATTTGCATGGTCACCTTGCAGTATCTTGCAGACGGGAGTAGAAACGCCCCAAACTCCATATTCATTGAGGCATAGTACAATACATGTGAACTTGCACATTTGAAAGAAGCAATCCTCAGTGTGCACCATTAGAAGATCATCTTGCACATTTGTTTGGGGGTGATATGGAGTTTACACATATGTGTATGCACGCACACCTTTAGTAAATCGGCTCTATCTACAGTAACCTTTTCAGTATGATTGAGTGGGTATAGTGCGGCCTAAGATGAAGTCATTGTTGGACGGCGCGTTTGCCAGGCACTTAAGTGATTAAAAACACACATCTCCTACTGTGGCTGAATACCAAATCACTGCATATGTTTAGGCCATTGCAGTGTCTGTAGGTATCATAGTGCATAGGAGACCCCAAAACACTTGCCTTACTGGCACACTAAAATGCACATTGTGATCGGTACTGCTGTAGAAGCCATCACTGTTGTAAGAGAGGTCATGTGGACCTTGAAGCTCTCCTTAATGTTCATTCTGAATTAATCTCAGTCAAAATAACTAGTTACTCAATATGCTGACAAAGATTATTTGTCTACATTGTGCTATTAGTACCTGTAAACCTAGGTAGCTGCAAGCAACCCATGCTCGTTATTCTTTACAGAATTGGCATATTCAGGTAGATTTATGTAAATCTGAAAATGATGCTGATCGTCTTTGTTTCATCTGAGAACTATCCATGGTGCTGAATGAGATGGCTAGAGGAGAGAGTCCACAGAGTTGCATTACTCATCCAATATACAACAGATACTTATTTCACATACATGCTCACATTCGCGTAACACCACACACACACACACACAAGCTAGAGATGATGTGTATGTGCTTGGTTTTTTGGGCTTTTTTGTGTTTTAGTTCATCCCATTTCATTTCTCCCTCTCCTGTGTGTGTCTTCTGTTGATCTTTTCCTCCTGTCTGTCTCTGTCTCTGCCCCCCCCTCCCCCTGTCATCTGTCTCTGTCTCCCTGGTGGGTTTCCTCAGGCTCTTAAGCGGATTGTTGGAGAGGTAATTTTACACCTGAGTGGTCTGTTTCCAAGCATCTTTGCCAAGCTCACCTGAGACGTTTGGGGGTGAACTGTGTGTGTGTGTGTGAGTGAGAGAGAGGAAGGAATGCTATGCTTGTACACCTTTTGGGGGTTCCCTAGTATCCAGGTCTCTTTTGATCCTTTTGCGTTTGCTTGTTTTTAGTTGGTTGATATTTTACAGAGATAAACGCTAATGCTAAAGTGTCCGAAATGTCTACCACAGAAACATCAAATGATTGAGCTGGGACATTGTTTGTTGCTCTCTCACCCTTTGTATTTGTTTTAACAGGGACGTGTCGGTGGAGCTGCCCTTTGTCTTGATGCATCCCAAACCCACAGACCTCCCAGTGTCTCGGCCACCATCAGGTACAAGCCTTGTTCCACAAACACGGTGCCCTCTTGAAACTCGTTCCTAGTTGAATGCGGCAAATTATGATTATATTGTATGCTGTATCTCAAAAAAAGAGGGAACATGTAAAGCTAAGAAGTGCATTATAACTTTTGACTTCCACCATCTTGAAGAAACTCAAAGCAAAGGTTTTAATTGTTCCTTTCCATTGACCCATTTGTGTTCAGTATATGACTGTCTTAAAATGTGGTGACTGTTTCTTCTCTGTGTTGGGATGGGGCTGCACGATTTGGGGAAAATATCCAATAGTGATTTTTCTGACAAATATTGCGATTGTGGTTTGATATCATTTTTGAAAGTCAAGCTTCAGTTCAATATTCCAAATTGTGCTCTTAAATTTGGTGAGCTTGATTGGTGAGCATGCCTAGTGCATGAGATGCATAGCACTCCTCTTGGGTGAGCTTCATTGTCTGCTACACAAGCAGGATGACATGAATATTGAAAACCCTAGATGTGACAAGATTAACCATTGGGATGGACGCACAGTTCATTTCAGCCTTTGTGATTAGCTAATTTCTTTAAATTGCACTTTCAATTAAAAATTAATTAATTGTGCAGCCCTATTGTGAGATTAATTTTGTATTCCGATGAAATATTTCTAGTGACGTTACTGTACATTTCCACAGCTGTCCCAGATGTGGATCCTCCTATTGACACAAACCTAATTGAGTTTGACACAAAGTAAGTTCACCATTTCTCCATGCTGAATGTCTTAATTCAATCATGTCCAGTTTGATTTAAAATTTCAAGGGGTATTGTTCAAAGGGTATTGTTATTCGGTCCATCCATCTTTGTGGATGGATGGAAGCTACTGATCAGGGGCGCGTTTCCCAAAACCATAGTTGCTATCTAAGTTAGCAACTATGTTGGTTACAATGCCATTTCCCATTGCCAACCAACTAAGGTTCCGAGAAACGTGCCCCAGACGTACCATATGCACCATATCTTGGACCTACCACATGATCACTCACAGCTGACACCGAATGCAGATGCTGGGCTTTGGTTAATACTGCATGACTGGGGCAAGCATCTGCAGTCACCTCACTGCTCTTGGCTATTGTCATTAGCAGTAATTCAAATTAAGCGTCCATTCATGGATCCAAATCTGACCGGTGACCAGTGAGTTCCGTTGTGATTTACATGAATGATTGTGAATGCCAGAGACCTTAAAAGCAGCCATGAATCATTGTTAGTTCTGTGGCACTTGAGACCAGCATGTCACCATAATTTCCCCCTGCTTGTTCTGCAGCAGCTTCTCTCAAGATGACGACTTCGTGTTTGAAGATTTTGCCCGTTTAAGGCTTAAAGGAGTGATAAATGAAAAGGATGAAGACTGCTAAAGATATTTATTTTTTTGTCTTTCTGTAACCCCTCTCCTCCCTTCTTTCTCTCCCACACACAATCTATATATCATTCATGTATAATGAACAGAGAATACAGTCTCTCTGAGACTGACACTGAAAAACCTGTCCTCCATCTCTTTGACTCATTTATTCCTGCTTAGGAGTTTTATTGAAACAAGGCAGCTTTATCATTTACAGGGACCCACCACACAGTTACTGTAACTAGAGAGAGAGAATCAAAACAGATGCTGGTGAGTTTTCACGTGAAGCGAGGCATCTGTTTTTGACCATGATGGACTCTGAGAAGAGACAAACCATTACAAATGACCCTTTTCCGCTTTTCTGCAAGTTTTTAATTCACTTGTTTGTCAAATAGCCTAACTTCTCCGCGACAGGGGGATTTAAAAAATAATGATCGCAAAGGACATCGGGATCAGCATCATTTCAGCTCCCATATGCCGTCTTTCTTAGAATGTGAAGATACCTGTGGAATCGTGGATTATGATGCCCTGTCATTTTACATATATGAAATCCTATTTAATAAGTGTCATTTGCATTGTGAGATCATGATCTAGATTTGAAGTGAAGTCGCAAATAAAATGATGGTGTGAAAAGGGTGACGAGAGAACACCTTTCTTCACACGCCTGGGGAGTTCTCAACTGATGGCTTGCCCTAATGAGCTGCACGGCACAAGTGGAAATTGTTAGTGTTCGCTTTTGCATGAAGCTTTGACAGGTGTTAACCAAATTCAGAACAGTCTGTGCTTTCACTCCCGAGGGGTGGGGTGGGGTGGGGTGGGTGGGGATCATGTCAAGAATGGAGCATTCTGTGTTGCTGTGAAGGATTTTTTTTGTGTGTGTGTGTGTGCGTGCGCGCGCGCGTGTATGGATGTCCTGCAATGTAGAGCAATCCTGTACAAATGAATGAGACTGCTGCTTTTCTGTTCTGTTGGACACCATTGACAAAACAGAACAACGGGTTAAGATGAAACAAGCTGTTGATAATAATTATTATGTTCATTTTCATTATCATCAGAAATGTGCTGTTGGCCAATTTTTTTTGTTTCAATTTCAGATTTTTATTTAATTTTCTAATTAAATGTGAGAAAATCTAAAACTTATGCTGAATGTTTTCATTTTGTTGTATTTTTAGAAAAACATTTTTCTAAGGCTCAGTGAAATGCTATCACTGCAGACTAAATGAAGAGAAATTAGCAAATAAGACCTATAATACTTAAATGCACAGAAGTGAGTAAGGAATTAGTACATTAGTTTTAAGTCAGAAACATGCTAATCAAATCCATCATAAAAATAATAGTTGAGGTATCTGAAAATGAAATGAGGTATCAGCCATTTCTAACATATTCAGTAGTTAATGCACCTACTTACAATTGCAAAATTCACAAATACAAGTCCATTAAGCATGTCCAATAGCATACCCCATCCTGTAAATAAATATTTTAAAATGTGCAAACATACACAGGTAAAAACTTATTTTAAAATGTCCTGGTTATGCAACCACTACAAATTGCAACCAACTGAAATTAACTCTTCATGACAGAAGGTTCATCTTCCAGATCTTGTTCACCATCCGCTGGATGTAGCTGTTGAGCTTCTGGATGGGTAGGGGTGCCCATATGTTCAGCAAAACGATGCCACCTAGTGGATTATAGTAAGAACACAGAATTGACAGAGACTGGAAGTTGGTTGAGGAGGTTGTGATTTTTATCCATACAAAAACTCAGACTCACTTATTCTGTAAAGTGACAATGACAAATTAAGGGGTAGTTTGCTTTGAGTTCTAGAATATTTTATGCACAAAATAACCTTGGTGACCTAACAGTTGAATTAAAGGTTTAATGCATGTGCACCTGTTGTGGCTGAACTGAGAAGCCAAGTGGCTTATGTTTGTGACATTTTTTGGCACAACTTTAATCTTTGCCCATAAATGAGATTAGATTGGTAACTTGTATTAGTTAACTACTAACAGCATCACAGCAAATCCTAAAGGTACGATATTACAGTATTCTCAGGATATATTTGGAAATTAGTTAGCTACTAACAGCATCACAGCAAATCCTAAAGGTACGATATTACAGTACTCAGGATATATTTGGAAAGTACCAGTTAGCAGTCATTCTGTGTCAAGTCAGACAGAATCCAAGAAAATGCTTGCTGCATGGTCTCAGAATTTGCTCAAAGTTTGTCTACATAATGTTTAGATCCCAAAACTTGTAAGACCTGTAAAATACTATTGTTCCATTCCAGTGTTTTCATAAAAAAAAAAAAAAAAAATTGATTTTTCATCAATTTTACACTCTCAAAAATGTCTGATCATGGCAGTTAATGTTTGGACATTAATATCTTTAAAATCTGTATTCCTAGCCTGCCCAAACTTTGTAGGATGGAAGACAAACATATTCTCACTATGACTGGACCATTAAACGTTTGCATGCCGATTAGTTTTAGCCTATATAAGGCCCTATATTGGGGGGGCGGGGGAGGGGGTCTCTGAGGTCTCCACAACAAATACACATGAAGTTATTAAGGATAAATCGAGGTGACGGAAAATCACAACCTTCCCATGTTTAATACTCAAATTCTTCAATCCCCATTATATGTGGAGCTCAAATATTTGCACAACATTAATCAAATATTGTATGTAAAGAAAAAATGATGATTGATACAAAATGCGCACAAAAAAAGTTATATAGTACCCGTAACGTCACTCTTGCACTTTTTTTCCAAATCTAACTCCTAATTCCTACTCCTTAAGGCCTTGTAGAAAATCAATAAGCATGCCGTACAAACTTGTAATGGTTCATTCATATTGAGATGTTTGTCTTCCACCCTACATAATTTGAGCTGACTATGAATAATACTTTTCATGATATTAATGCACAAACATTGCTTCCAAGATAAGGTGTTTTTCAGGCTGTAAAACTGAAGTAATTTCAAGGGCGGGAAATAATACGAAGACAGGATTTAAACAGAAAGATTTTACAGGCCTTGGTTTTGGGACCCATTCATGATATAGACAAAGTCTAAACAAAATTTGAGATGGTGCAGCAACAACCATATCTGATTTGACACTCAATGACCCAGCTGGAATAGAGGGTGGGTGAAGCTAAACAATCAAAACATACTGAATGAATGAAGCTAAACAATCAAATACTACTTAAACTGATAATTGATGCACACTTTGGACTATCAAAGTAGACCATATATTAGTTAATGACCACAGAGCAGCAGAGCGTCTGTGTATGATCACATGCTGCCTTGGATTTAAAGATGTGGTCACTATGTATGATGGGTGAGATGAGCATGGCTTATTTTAGTTTATCCAAAAACATCCCTATCTGACCCAGAATGTTGTATCCCGAGGAATTCTGCCTCATGTTTTTTCTGTGTAACATACTAGTGGTGAAGTATGCATAGGGTAAGTTGAAAGAAAAAAAAACATTTCATCAGCAAAAATACCTCCTTCATCTCACCTTTCTTGCATTTGATTGAATTTATTAACCCGGCTTGCCTCCAGTCTCTTTTCTTTCATCCAGCGCTCCAGAAGTTCCTCTTTCTCCTGCCGAACAGCAGAGAGCTCATTTCTTAGAGCCACCAGCTCCCATCTCTGAGAGGTCAGTTCCTTGGACTGCAGCTCCAGGGAGTACTCGTAGTCAGCCATGTTGGTCTTCAAAGTGGCCATTTCACGGCCAAATACCAAAGCTTCATTGCGGAAACGGACAACCCTAAGAGTCAGGACAAGATCACACTATTACAGTGAAAGACAGTTCACAATATGTAGCCTATACAACATACCGAGTTTCGTGATCAGTTTTCACATTGTGGGAATTAAGGGACCTGACAAAATACCATTTACAGCTGGAGGAAACTAAGTCAGATCTAAAACTTTGAGAATGGTGGTTGGTGGTTTGCTTGCATCTTAAATCTGCATTGTAGGCTAAATATTCTTGAAACGGACATGGCGTTGCAAATCTCTCATAAATAATATTGAACAAATCGATTTATACCAACAACAAAAAAAAAAACACACACATGCACAGTTAACTCACTGTGCATGGCAGTACTGCAGTTCTGCCTCTTTAAGATACAAGGCCGCAGTGAGGTCTCTGAGCTGTTCTCTGAACTGCAATTAAGTCAGACACAATATGATAATGACTGACAAGCAACAAAAACTCACCACCAGATAAAGGAGATTATGGCTCTCCAATTTGATTAGGTAAATGATATCATGCATGTCTATATAGCCTGTAGAGAAGATATAGGCAAAACTGGCATGACCTTCATTCTGTCCTGTTCACTTTCCCTCAGTGCCAGCTGATGCTTGAGTGACAGATCATCGTATGCTCCACATCCATGTCTTTCAACACTAACAAATGAAAAATGCAACAATAAATATATGCCCGAGCATAAAGTAACAATACTGGGTGAGAATTTAACATCTCCAATCAAATGATCAAAATCCTTTAACCTACCAACCCTGAAGACCGTCCAATAGTTTATCTCGGAGATCAACTTTTTCTTCCAAACTTGAAACTGTCATTAAGCAAATTTGGCAAACATATCTACTTTACAATCAGGAACTCACAATTATAAGAAACAAATCGGGATATAACAGCAAATGACTTACGTGAAACGAATAGACCATGAAATGGATCTTTCTGAATGTAGTCTCTTTTGAACAATTCACCACGCACGTGACTCTTCCACTTCTCCATTGTTGATGTAGAGCCAAGTTGCCTGAATAGCCTACAGATTTGTTTTAGCTTCTTGCCTACGAAGCCAACGAGTATAGTCCTATATAGGCTAGTATCTTTGTAGACTCCACTCTTTTAAAATAATAGCCTGCGTCGGAAAAAATACAAGTTTTTCGCTCAACTTTATTTCGCCTTTTCGTTTACACTGTTTGACCTAGTAGACCTTCCTTCCAAGTGTAACTATCCAATCGCCTTCACTCTGCAAAATAGAAAATAGATCACCCACCTCTGCTCAGTCTGGACAGTTGTAGTTTAAAAGCATGCCTTGCACATACATTTACTTTGCATATGCTTGTGTTCCGCCTAAGGATAAGACAAACTACTTTGAATCAAAGCTGGACTGAATGATATAAATTCAGTCTTTTAATATAATTTCCAACACCAAACAGGTGTCAGAAAATCACAAGCGCAACGCTCATTTTAATAGAGGTGTATGGTTCACACGACAGCAATTCAGCTTCATTTGACATTTTTGATGAACTTTATATTTCGCTATTTGTTAGCTGTTGTCTTTCTAGGATCTGCTCTGTTAACATCCTGAGAGATTGAACATGTGATGACAACTCTTCAGAGTTATACAGCTAGTTTACTTGATATGAGGTTATTGTTTTTCTTTAGGCTAGTATTATTTCTAGAATTTGGGGGGACAGAAAAAAAGGCATAACAAAAAAAATCAGTTTACTTGATTGTTATAACCCATTCTGGACTTTAATTTGTGAATCATGTACAGTAAAGGACAATTCATTTTCGCAAAACAAACATATTTTTGTAATAATATATTTTAAAGAAATCCTCATCAATACACACACACACACGTTTCAAAGACATGGCTGCAGTTCACTCCTTGGTCTTCATAGACAGTTTCATTTTACACAGCAGACAAATAAGACATCTCAAGTATGTTTCGGCATACCCCATGGTTTCACAACACAAGACTGTCATAAAACATTGTGACCACTACAATAGTATATGATTTTGCATCACACTAGCACAGATAGAGAATTTAATGTGTGTAAACATTAACACCTGCCTTTCCTACAACTACTCTTGATCATCATTAACTACAGAGATTTGTATGTTGTGTCCACTTTGACTAGTCGGTCAGTGCGCCCTCCTGGATCAATAGATAGTCTAAGTTGTAACATTATCCAAATAATTATGTACAATCTAGCCTTTGTGTATCATACATGACAAGGGTTTGTATAGGACATAACAGGGTTTTGTATGTACAATTAAAAGTCTGGAAGGTTTGTTTTGCTTCAAAATATAGTTCACAGCATACATCCTGAAAGAAATATCATGATGAACTTTAACAAGCAGAACAGGAATGATGATTACCACAACACATGTACTAATAAATAAATAAACAAGGATAAGTGAAATTAGCAAATTCCACCTTTCCCTGCATAGAATCTGGTCTTCAATTGGCAGAACTGTGTCCAGCTTGGTGAGTGAGTTACTGGACCATGTATTCCTGACGCTTGTTCAACCTGAACTGTAAAAGAGAGACAGCCCCCACTGCCACATAGATGGCGGCTGCAATGAAACAGTTGATGCCCACTTGATTGTATAGGCCATATATTGTCCCTGGTGGGTTCTTGCTGCAAGGAGGACACAAAGGCATAAGGTTAGAGCAGCCAAATCAGAGACAGATGAGATCTTCAGCTGTTTAGCAGCAACCTTTATTTAGCTAAAGAGGTATCAAAGAGGCCATTTAGAAGTACATTCCTGAACATGAAGGGCTCTATTACAATCCTTAATCAAATTGTGTGTGTGTGTGTGTGTATGGGGGAGAGAGAGAGAGAGAGAGAGATCTTTAATTTAATGCCAACTTCTACTTACTCATTGCGGATATCTTCCTCAGTGAAAGGAACGTCTTCAATAAGCACGGCTGACTTTGCACTAAAGAAGATGCCCAGCATCACCTAGGGGAACAGGAATACAGGACGTCCGTCACATTACTTTCGAAATTAATTTGAATTCGTCTCATATGCATGTACCAAGGCACAACACAGATTCAGAATTCAGATAAAATAAATGACAGGCTGCATTATAGCAACGGCTAACTAACCTAAACCTAGCTCATAGCATCACACGTCGACCAAATGAGAGGCACCTACGCCAAAACACCAGTTAACACTGAAACACATATCACACACATAACACTTCCTTAACGACTTATACGCATCAAGGAGATTCACATCAAGGAATCTGATAAAGGTTCACAGCATCTCGCTAACGCTTCTTTGCTAGCTAGCTTGGCTAGCAAGCTTAGAAAATGACAACTAGCCATCTTTAGCCAGCATTAACAGGGAAGGAATGCATACTTATTCTTACCAGCATGATAACTCCCCATATGCTTAACACGATCCCACATGCGGCCATTTTCGGACCGCAAAATAAAAGAGACGGCATTTTCTACAATATAACTGTAATTCGCTCAAATACGCGAAGAAATGACAGTCTCTCCCTATCCGAAGGACAAGTGGTGCGCGCTATTCTATCAGCTGACGCACGATTCACCAAATCGGTAATTTCCGTGAGTGTTCGGCCCATGCCATCTCGGAAGGGGACATGGTGTGTTTTGTCGCAATATCAGGGAAGTAAGAATTGATGTTGCCAAGACATAAATGCTATACAGCTTTTATTTGAACATAATCATTTAATAACAATGCAGAAATGATTTACTGCAACTTCAAACGCATAGTAATACGCTTCCAAGAAACGAGCCCCCTCCTCAGAATTACTGTTCAGTAATTCTCAGTCATGTGATGTTGATGGCACGATAGGCTACTTCTTTTACAGTCCATAGATATTTCCGATCTTTTGGAAGATACAATAAACACACTCAAGCATCCACTACCTATCAGATCATGACTGGCTCAGGGCCAGTTGAATTTAGTCGAAATACTGTTTTGAATGAGTTGCACAAACAGCTTCAAACATGTAACATATAATATAGGCAGATAGATAGATAGATAGATAGATAGATAGATAGATAGATACTTTATTGATCCCCAAGGGGAAATTCAAAATGAGAATTTCAGAGAAATGTTGGTAGGCTACAAAGTCCATGTTTGTTATTATTTGCATTCTATTTGCACACACTGTTTAAATGCAGAATGTTCAGATCTCTATTGTAGAATGAGTGACAATGTGAAGCTACTCCTCAGTAGGCTACGTCAGGAGGGAGCAGAGCATAGCGGACATCGCCCCTGTTAATACACTGCATTTAGCCTATCTATATTGTTCTTACTACTACTATAATGGTACTGCCACTACATTGCACATATCTGTACATGTTTGTTCATACATTGTTCATATTACATAGCCATATTTATTCTGCTCTTATAAAGTTACTGCTAATACACTGCACACTGTGTGCTGAGTGTGTTTCACTAATTCACGGACTGGGATAAATGCAGGGACCAAATTTCCCTCACGGGATCAAAAGAGTATATCTATTTCTACTTATATTTAATTTATAATCTAAACCACCTTCTGAAAACAACTGTATACTACTGTCTACACTGCACTATATATTTTGTCTTGTCTCAACTACTTTTTATATCACATTACACTTTTCTGCTTTTTTGCACTTCTGGTTAGACACAAACTGCATTTCGTTGTCTCTGTACTTGTACTCTGCACAATGACAATAACGTTGAATCTAATCTAATATATATAGAAAAATGCTCAAAAAATTAAGGGAACACTTCACACTGGATCGGTACTCTGACACTGTTCTGAGCACAAGTAAAACTTTTGAGGCGAGTGTTTTATTTTGCAAGAACTGTCAGACATTCTGTGAATGTAGCTTGAGAATGGAGAAGAGGATTGAAGGTTTTAATTTTGTGTTCCCTTAAACATTTTTTAGCAGTATATATATGTGGAGCAGAGGAGCAGAACACTCGCTATACACAATCTAGCCTCTAGATGGAGGTATTTTTCTCTCTCTGTTTTGCATCGCCTTGACTGAAAAAGAAGAAGAATCTTGACCAATCACTTTTTCAGAGGCGCGCAAAGGACGACGGGGAGTTTTTATTGCAAATCTTAACTTCGCGTATGCAAGGGTCTTGACGATTGATATTTTACAGCATTACTACATTTTAAAAATCAAAATCTTTCCTCAATTAAAAATCATTATAGTTGCATCTATCTAGCAGCCTAACTTGCAACATCTAAGTGAACCTGAGTTATTGCTCAGGAAGCTTGAAGTTCGCTTGCTAGTTAGCATAGCCATTGTTTATCCGCGTATATTGGCTCTCCTCACTTCAGTGGCGCTACCAATGGGTCCTGCATAGTGCGCTAATCTGCTGTTTGCTCAGCATATTGTGTTTACATTTTTAAGGGCATTTGCATTTATCATTTTTACCGACGGAGTATTCCACAAACCCAGTTCGAAGTAAGCACGAATAAATATGACTTCAGCCTCTGCAAAAGTAAGTGTGTAATCTTATAACGTTAAAGGTTGTCATGCAAGAAACATCGACGCATATTATGGACATATTAGTAGCTAACTAATTGTATTGCTTTGACGTTGCTATTGACGTTTTATGTTTTCTCGTTATCTCTAAGGTTGGCGAAATCTTCTCAGCGGCAGGTACTGCCTTCTCTAAACTGGGCGAGCTTACTATGCAGCTGCACCCAGTATCCGATTCTAGTCCTGCAGGGTGAGTTATGGTCTTCTGTTTATTCGAGATGTTTGTAATGAATGGTCAAAACTGTGGAACAGAAGTATCTTTGCGTTCTTTCAATCGTATTTCACACATATTTGTTCTATCTCTGTACATCAGAGCCAAATGGACAGAGACGGAGATAGAGATGCTTCGTGCAGCTGTGAGGCGTTTTGGCGATGACCTGAACAACATCAGTTCAGTTATAAAGGAGCGTACAGTGTAAGGACCTCTCTCAATTAACTTTCCAGCTTTGTTAACTTCCCTGCAAGTACACTTCTCATCTCATCATTTATCAAGCAATGATATTAGACATTTTCGTAATAGTGTCAACTGTCAAGGGCTTTGAAAAATGTAGACGATTAATGTCATTGGTGTAAAGAAAATGTGTTAAATGTGTAAGCCCATGTGTAATGTAGGTAATAATTGATTTTGACCCTTTGATATTACCCAATGGAAATAACCACTGTTAATATACAAGCCTGTTTTTTCCCCTGGCAGTGCCCAAATTAAGACCACAGTGAAAAGGAAACTATATGAAGACAGTAGAGTTCCTCTCTCACCTGAATCTCCTAAAAAGACGGTGAAGAAAACTGTGGCTTTGGCTGCTGCTCCTGCTCCCGTGGCTCCCACAGTCATCACCGTGCCAACGTCACAGGTTGTTGTGACCACGGGCCTCCAGAGTCAGTCCCCCATGCCACCCGCAATCAAAAAGCAAAAAACAGCAGGTGAGGAAACGGAACAGTTTCACACATCACAAGGTCTACATGCTTGCTGGTGAAATGTTATGGATTGTATTGTTTGTCCAATTTGAAAGGCCTGGCTCAGTGGCTCATGCATGTTTCTCTACTCAAATAGATGTTACTTTGAGTGCTCTCAATGACTCGGACGTGAACAGTGATTTGGTGGACATTGAAGGTCTTGGAGAGGGTTCCACCAAGAAGTTGAACTTTGATCAAGGTGAGGCAAATTAGAGTGCCCTTTTAAGCAGAATGGTTTTGTGTTACTATACTTAATAATTTTGCATACACTACCAGTCAAAAGTTTGAAGACACTTAGAAATTTCCATTCCACTCCATTATAGACAAAATACCAGCTGAGATCATTTGCTTTGTTTTTTTAATCAAGGCAGAAGTTTTCAGATTGCATTATGTGCTTACATAATTGCAAAAAAGTTATCGACTGTTGTAGAAAGAAATGGCTGATCTTAAATGCAATATCTACATTGCCCATTATCAGCAACCATTCATCCAATGTTGCAAAGGCACATTCTGTTTACTAATCTGATATGATTTTAAAAGGCTAACTGAGAAAACATTGGAGAACCCTTTTGAAATTATGTAAGCACATAATGTAATCTGAAAACTGATGCCCTGAGTTAAAAAAAAACATGCAAATGATCTCAGCTGGTATTCTGTCTATAATGAAGTGGAATGGAAATTTCTAAGTGTCTCCAAACGTTTGACTAGTAGTGTAGTTAACTATAGCATTGGTGCACTATATATTTTTTATATACACTCTTTACTAGTCTTAAGTTGCACATGCATTTAATAGCTGCTAGTGAGTCATCAGTATTACTTTCTACTTCTAGTACATAATTTCTTGTTGAGCATATGTTCACCTATATTCCTATATACTTATATCACTCTACGGTATAAAACCAGCAGAATCTCCACTACCACAGAATGGGTGTGCGTCACAAATTATTTGTGGTGGTTTAGATTTCAGACATCTGAGACACAAGTCTTTGAACACTGAAACACTGCAGGCAAATATGTTTTAAAGATGTGATCTGTCATTGGTTATGTCTTGCATGGAAAATGTCCATGTGACCGGCAAAAGATTAAATCTGGTTTATAGTGTACATCATTACAACTCTTGTCTACCCCTTTGTTTTTCTCCAGAGAGCCTGAATTTGGACTCGAGTTTGATTATGAATTCCAGTGATCTGCCCCTGCTTTCACGCTGACCCAACCAAATCTTCCTTTGCCTCCCAAGCATAGAAGACCGTCAGGAGTGCTGGGCTTGACCAAAGTCAAGTACCATTACTCATATTTTGTACAGTACTGTGTCTTTTTCAGATTGTTAGATGTGTTTTTAGTTATAGTCCCTTTGAGAGAGAAAAATGCACTCCCCAAAATAAATGCCCCATTCAGGGTTTCTGACTGTTTTCACTCTCTTATATTTTAAGGTTATATTATAGAAACTCAAAAAATGGTTGCACTCCAAAATTGTTTCTTTTTGCTAATTTATTTTCACTTTCAGCAGCAGGGCAGGGGTAACAAATGTTTCAGCCTAAACACTTGTTACCCCTGCTGCTGAAAGTGAAAATAAATTATGAAAAATAAACAATTTTGGAGTGCGACCATTTTTTGAGTTTCTAAACAGTTTTTTGGATCATGCACATACTGAGAACAAACGGGACAGCGTGGTGTTTGGAAAAGGAAAGTTATATTATAACAAGTCATGTGAAGATTAGCAACAGTTTAAAAATCTGTGAATGTGAATTGTTTTTTCAAATAGAGATAGAGAGCTATCTTTTCTAGTAACTTTATTAATTTTTGGAGACTGAAGCGTGTTTGATCCAAACTGGAAAATGAGTGTTTTGTTGTCCTTCTCAGATGATCTCAGGGCAGACATGGTGGTGCATCTGTGCATTTAAAACAAGTATTTTATTATAATGTGAAGTAAGAATAGTCTCTGCATGGACACTGTTCTGAGGTATCAAAATAACAAACTATTTTTTTGATGACCTATATAGGGATGCCATTCTTCTGCAAACTGTTGGCTTCCTTTATTTTCAATTTATAAATATTCTACAACAGCACAACTGGGTACTCATGTATACACAAATATAATAATTCCGCTAAATAATGACATACCAGCAGAACCAAAGTCATTGAACATTTCCTTTTTCATTCACATTTCCCCCAAAATACTCCTGACATCCTCCCTTCAGATTATCAAAATAATCTCTTTATACCTTCGCATTATTCAGGTGGATGCTACACATGGGGCATTAATAACTTCTGTTTTGAGATTCATGTTAAAGAATTGTCTAACTCCATCCATTCATGACTTCTGTGTATGACCACTACTGAGGGGAAAGGAATTGGCCCACTGGTAAACACTGGTATCTGAGGCCAAGTTAGCAGGAGTATCCAGAGAGTTTATGAGTGCTCAGATTGACATGGGCAGTACAATATTAAACCAGAAAACTAACATCCCCTTTTACTCTGGGGCGTTGATTACTGTTAGTAAAAAGTCTACCTTTGGTGATGAATATTTGATTTGATTTAATTAATTGTATCAAGAATGCCTTACACATGCAAAGACTAAGATGCAGACAATGTATCTTTTGAATAGACTGCTTTTTTCCCTAGTCTCATTGGGTATTGGCAACTTCTTAAAACTGCCTTGGCTTATGATCATCTAGGTCTAGGATATGACGGAAAATGAGCTTTGAGTTTACACTTTCCAAAAGGCTAAGTCAAGTCAAGTCAAGTCAAGTCAAGTTTATTTATATAGCACATTTCATACACAGAGGTCATTCAATGTGCTTTACATAAACAAAACCAAACGATAATAACAAATAAAAGCATAGAAGGGCAATATAGTCAAAGAATAGTTAAAAGGTAAAGATCATAATAAAAAGAAAACATAAAACACAAGGTAAAAATCATTTAAAAATAAAGAATAATTAGTAAGCAAAACAAAGGCAAAAGTAGTAAAAAAAGTAATAAAAGACAAAGTAGAATAATTATCGAGGCAGATTCAGAATTTGTAACTTCGGCACAGTTAGCAGAAAGCCTGAGAACAGTTTGGTCTTAAGTCTAGATTTAAAACTGGCTACAGTTGGGGCCTTTTAATGTCATCCAAAAGTTGGTTCCACAGCTGAGTCGCATAGCAGCTAAAAGCTGCTTCACCATGTTTAGTTCTAACTGTAGGTTTTACTAGCAGGTTTTTCACCTGGGACCTGAGAGGATGAGAAGGTGTGTACTGCTGAAGCATGTCTGACAAGTATTTAGGTCCTGCTCCATTTACTGATTTATAAACAAGCAATAGTGCTTTAAAGTCAATTCTGTGACTTACTGGAAGCCAGTGCAAGGACTTAAGAATTGGAGTAATGTGGTCAGTTCTTTTAGTTTTTGTTGCATTTTGTATCACCTGAAGCTGTTTAATAGTCTTTTTAGGAAGGCCTGTGAACAGTCCATTGCAGTAATCAACCCTGCTGGAGATAAATGCATGAATGAGTTTTTCTAAGTCATGTTTTGACATCAGCCCTCTGAGTTTGACAATATTTTTTGAGGTGGTAAAAGCTGATTTAGTTGTCGCTTTCATGTGGCTGTTGAAATTTAGATCACTCTCAATTAATACACCAAGGTTTTTAACAGTATCCTTTGCCTTCAACCCTTTTTGTGTCAAGGAGAGTGGCAACCCTAAGTCTTTCCTCATTTTTTACCAAATATAATTACTTCAGTTTTTCTTTGTTCAGCTGAAGAAAATTTTGAGACATCCAGGTGTTGATTTGTTCTATACACTGACACATAGATTCAAGAGGACCATAGTTGTTTGGTGATAGAGCTAAGTAAATTTGTGTGTCATCTGCATAGCTATGATATGAAATCAAATTATTTTGAATGATTTGTCCAAGTGGGAGCATATAGAGGTTGAATAATAGTGGCCCCAAGATCGACCCCTGGGGAAACACCACAGGTCAAGGACGTTGGTGTTGAGGTACAGTTTCGATGGCAACAAAGAAGCCTTTTCTTGTAGATATGATTTTAGCCAGCTGATAACTATGCCTGTAAATCCAACCCAGTGTTCTAGTCTGTGTAGTAAAATATTGTGATCAACAGTGTCAAATGCTGCACTAAGGTCCAGTAGCACTAGGACTGATGTTTTACCTGAATCTGTGTTGAGGCGCATGTCATTGGAAACTTTAATGAGAGCTGTTTCAGTGCTGTGATTTGCCCGAAAACCAGACTGAAAGTAATCAAAATACCCATTTGATGTTAAGAAGGTGGTTAATTGATTAAAGACTACTTTTTCAATAATTTTGCCAATAAAAGGTAGATTGGATATGGGCCTGTAATTGTTTAGCATGGAGGCATCCAGGTTATTCTTCTTGAGAAGTGGCTTTACAACAGCTGTTTTCAGTGACTTAGGAAAAGTGCCAGACAGCAATGATACATTTACAATTTGAAGGACATCCGCCGCTATGAGGTGAAAAACAGTTTTGAAGAAATTGGTAGGCAGAGTGTCTAAGACACATGTGGAAGGGCTGAGATTCTGTACCGTTTTTTCAAGTGTTTCATAGTCTATCAAGCTGAACTCTGACATCAAGTTTAGTTTCCCTCTGTTTGTTGCTGGAAGTTCAGGTTGTTGAATTTGTAATTGAGCAGATATGTTGAGTCTGATTTTGTCAATTTTACCTTTAAAAAAAGATGAAAACTCATTGCATTTATTAGTTGAGAGAAGTTCAGGTGCTAATTGTGAGGGGGGATTTGTTAACTTATCAACAGTTGAAAATAGAATACGAGTGTTATTTGAACTTCTATTGATAATGTTAGAAAAGAAAGACTGTCTTGCTTTGCATATTTCAGAGTTATATGTGCGGAGCATCTCTTTATGGATTTCATAGTGGATCTGAAGTTTGTATTTACGCCATTTTCTTTCAGTCTTCCTACACTCTCTTTTTAGAAGTTTAACTGCTGGATTTTGCCTCCATGGTGCTTTCTGTTTGTCCTTAACTTTCTTGAATTGTAATGGAGCAATGTCATCCATAATGTTTGCCATTTTTGCATTAAAGTGATCAAATAAGTCTTCAGAGTCTGACAGTTGACTTGACTTTAGTGAAAGTGCTTGCTCAAAGAGAGCACTTGTCTGATCATTTATGATTCTCCTTTTTACCATCATAGCTGTGTTTTGAGTGTGTGGGGACATAGACACATCAAAGAACACGCAAAAAATGATCAGATAAGGCCAGGTCTTTAACAGCTGTAGAGACATCGAGACCCTTTGTGATAACAAGGTCGAGGGTATGGCCGAGGGAGTGTGTTGGCCCCTGTACATGCTGTGTTAGGGAGAAAGTATCGATTAGTGCAATGAATTCCTTGGCATAATTGTTTTCAGGATTATCCACATGCAAGTTTAGATCCCCTGATATAATAAGACAGTCATACTCTATGCAAACAACTGATAGCAGTTCACCTAGCTCTTCAAGAAAAACTTTAGCTGAATGTTTTGGAGGCCTGTAAATTGTCAGTAATAAAATCTGAGGAGAAGACTTAATGCATGCACACAGATATTCAAATGAAGTAAAGTCACCGAATGACGACTGATTGCACTGAAAAGACGTCTTGAAAATTGTGGCTATCCCCCCACCTCTTTTATTTGCTCTGGTAGCACTCAAAAAACTGAAGTTTGGGGGAGCTGATTCGATGAGAGTAGCAGCACTGTTTGCTTGATCTAACCATGTCTCAGTTAAAAGTAAAAAATCAAGGAACAAGAGATGCAAAGTATTTGGGTAGAAATTTCGGATAAACTACAACAGCAGTCTTCCCTCTACTGGGGAGACATCTACCAACAATGACACACCCCCTTTCTTGGTTTTCAACAGTGAAATATTTTTGCAGAAAATCTCTGCCTGACACAATATGGGTCGGGTAGATTAGTCAGTGAGGATAACAAAACATTTCGGATGCCTCCGTCACGTGGATGTGAGCGGTCAATTTCACCCCAAAACAACTATCTTCCTCGCTATCTCGTAGTCATGCATGCCTGGTTGCGTCTTCAATGCCCTGGGTGGTGGTCCGTGAATCATGCAGACGCATGCGCTGTGGCGTCGCTGCTGCAGAGCGCTCGCCGAGCAGACTACGCTATCAAGACAACACTCATGCAGACGTAGAGCCACTATTTCAGCACCACGGCTGTCCACCATTGCATGTCTGTGTTCAATAGGTCATCGATTATGGAAGCGCCGTGTGCTAACGCACTTGGTCTCTGACGTATGTCAAGGTTCGCAACTTATGCTACTAACAGCTTGAGGGCGTGCACAGACTACAGAACAAATCAAGCCAGATAATTACCGCTGGTAAGTCCATGTTGCACACTATTTTATCTCTGAGCAAATGACAACCACGTCTATGCTGGCAGAACATTGAAACATGGGTCAAAACATGGAAACACAATATCTGGTTCAATGTTAGTGTAACTTCTACAGAACGGTGATACCTTTGCATCGAGGGGAAAATGAGAGTTTGGAGAGATGGCGGGGGCGATTCCGTAACGCCAGGTCATTGTTAAGTGTGTGAAGCGGATTCATTGCAACTGTTAGCTTTTTTTCATTGTATTTAAATTATCATAAAAGAACAGCTGATTTACGGATGACTTTCATAATTTTGCACAGTTTTGTCTTGTGGAATATGCCAGTTTCGTTTGCACTTGTGGTGTGAGCTTACACCTGTTCTCGACGCAGCTCTTTATCACATGGATGCCTGTACAGTAGGAGCGAGTGACGTAATGGTAATAGACCCTACTAAATGCACTGATTCTTGTCAGTCTAACGCGCCACCACCACTAGTGTTGTCATTCTAACTCACATCTTCACTTTCAGTGTAACCTGGAGAAATGTTTTGTTTTTTGTTATTGAAAATAGCCTCTCTTCTAAGAAAAGGGGTATGGAGTAGCTTAGAGAAACCTGTTCTTGGATGTAAAGCAGCTCATGTAGCAATTGCAACAAATAATTAGCAAAATAACAAATGGTTTGACTGACATTTATTTTGATTATTGTGTGTGTGTGTGTGTGTGTGTGTGTGCGGTTTTCAAATTCAAATATTTTGCAAATTGCTGTGTGCCTCAGGCACTAAAAACAGTCTATTAATTTGCAGAATACTGACTGGACTGAATGTTAATGTTATTTATTTGCTGTTTTATAATGTCTGATTGCATAAACAATGCACTGAATCAGGAGTCGTTTTGCTGGTGTATCAACCCTCATTGAAGCACACATAGTCAAGTGGATA
>NC_063190.1:27288768-27316268 GCF_017589495.1 Alosa alosa | reverse complement strand
TTCTTAACATTACTTTTTAATCCCTCATAGATATTCAACATGCAGTACAAGATACTTGAAACTTGAAAATGATTCATTCATTTTCACCACTGTATCCTTTGGAGTAGTTTAGTGCCTTAAGCAGCTTGGAGGTCTTCAAGTGTAACTTAAACAGACAAAGTCCCAGGGCTCATTTCCTGCTATTACGTCAACAGTCAGTAGAACCCACACACTCCCTTCAATATTACTCCTGAGTCAGGCAGACTTCAATGATAAATAGTCTTACATAGTCTTACATGCGTATTACTGTATACTTATGCCCTAAGTACATAATTGCTTTTGTGTAAATACTTGCTACTTGTGTGTAGCTTGTACTTGTGGTTGTTGTATATTAATATAAACTATATTTGTGTATGTTTGTGACTGCAGGTAGACATGCTGAAGACATATTTGGGGAGCTGTTCAATGAGGCCAACAGCTTCTACATGCGAATGAACAGCTTACAAGAGAGAGTTGATCAGTTGGCCGTCAAAGTAACACAACTTGACTCCACAGTGGAGGAGGGTGAGTGTGTGTATGTGCGTATGCATTTGTGTGTGTGTGTCCAGACTACAGGCTCTTGTATGGATAGTCTATCAGTCTAACATGTATGTAAGGCTGATTGTGTATTTGTGTGTGTAGCCTATATATGTGTGTGTGTGTGTGTGTGTGTGTGTGTGTGTGTGTGTGTGTGTGTGTGTGTGTGTGAGTGAAAGTGAAAGTGAAAGAGAAAGAAAGAAAAATAGGTATGTTTTTGTACCCAGTAACAAACAATTCATCATATAAACAATTCAGCCAGATACATATAGTGCATAAAAGCCCCTGTATGTTAGTGTGTATCATGTGCTCACACTTGTGCACACTACACTCCACATGCGTAGCCTGGCCTTCCTGGCACAGTGTGCTCCTCAGCAGAGGTGAGCTGAGCGCGTGTCAGTGAGCTGAACTAATGGGCACTGTCAGAGGCATCGTGGCCAAACAGAGGGAGTATCATGGAGACATGTATTATTCAGAGGCTTGCTGCTGAGCGTTGCTCCCGCGGTGGTGACGCTAGCTGTAGTGGTAGCGACGGATGGGGGCAGCTGCCGCTGAGAACGTGTCTGAGTCAGGGCTGAGTCATAGACACACACGCACACACACACACACACACACACACACACAGAGGAAAGCAACAGCCCTGCAGGGTCTTAGTGCTCACCTTCCAATTTGTACTGTACCTGTGACTCTCATCCATAGACATTTGACCACATGTGTCCATAAGGTCATTTAAAAGGACATGGTCAAATAGAATAGATTGACCAAAATGTAATATTTTTTTCAGTGACATATTGTGGAAAAGCCTTAATAATAATTAATATGCATAACAATAAGACTTATTGTCTTAGCTTCATTTTCAGCTACCAAAGTGCACCCTGTGATTAGGTGCTCTATAATAATTATGCTGCATGAACTATGCATTTCTTAAACAGTGTCGCTGCAGGACATCAATATGAGGAAGGCCTTCAGGAGCTCCATCATACAGGACCAGCAGGTGGTGTCCAGAAACTCCATCCTCAACTCAGTCCTGGAGATGTACCACCGCTGTGACAAGCCCCCACCCCTCAACATCCTCACCCCTTACAGGTGAGACAAGCGTCCACCCCTCAACATCCTCACCCCTTACAGGTGAGACAAGCCCCACCCCTTACAGATGAGACAGCCCCACCCCTCAACATCCTCACCCCTTACAGGTGAGACAAGCCCCCACCCCTCAACATCCTCACCCCTTCCAGGTGAGACAAGCCCCACCCTCAACATCCTCACCCCTTACAGGTGAGACAGCCCCACCCCTCAACATCCTCACCCCTTACAGATGAGACAAGCCCCACCCCTTACAGGTGAGACAGCCCCACCCCATACAGGTGAGACAAGCCCCACCCCTCAACATCCTCACCCCTTACGGTATAAGTATAAGTATATATACTCTTTTGATCCCGTGAGGGAAATTTGGTCTCTGAATTTATCCCAATCCGTGAATTAGTGAAACACACACAGCACACACTAATCCCAGCACAGTGAGCTGCCTGCAACAACAGCGGCGCTCGGGGAGCAGTGAGGGGTTAGGTGCCTTGCTCACTTGAGCCGTTCCTACTGGCCGGGGTTCGAACCGGCAACCCTCCGGTTACAAGTCCGAAGTGTTAACCAGTAGGCCACGGTTGCCCCAGGTGAGACAAGCGTCCACCTCTCAACATCCTCACCCCATACAGGTGAGACAAGCGTCCACCTCTCAACATCCTCACCCCATACAGGTGAGACTAGCGTCCACCTCTCAACATCCTCACCCCATACAGATGAAGTAGATGTCTGAGAGCTGAGCTCAGAAAGGGTGGGGTCGTTTCAAAGACTTCATCCTTTGCTTCCTCTGATGTTGCTCTGAGACATTTTACCTGTTTTATTTGACCACTTTATATGTTTTCCTTCCACGTTGAAATACCTTTTGTTTTTACCATGATGGATGAATCCCATTTCGCATCCTAAATTGCATTATAGACTAATTGATTTGAGACTTACGAGGATGTGTTCTTTCCCAGGGATGATAAGAAGGATGGCTTGAAGTTCTACACAGATCCCTCCTACTTCTTCAACCTCTGGAAGGAGAAAATGCTGCAAGCCACAGAGAACAAACGGAAAGAGAAGAGGAGGCAAAAGGTGTGTGTGTGTGTGTGTGTGTGTGTGTGTGTGTGTGTTTGTGTGTGTGTGTGTGAGTGAATCAGAACATGAACTGTCCAGTCCAGGAAACATGTTTGTGTGTGTGTGTGTGTGTGTGTGTGTGTGTGCGTGTGTGTGTGTGTGTGTGTGTGTGTGTGTGTATCAGAACATGAACTGTTCAAGCCAAGAAAAATGTGTGTGTGTGTGTGCCTATGTGTGGGTGTGCACTCATGTGTACATGTATGTTGTTGACTGTGCACCTGCTAATTTATCCCTCCCTGTAAATAAAGCTGTTCCCATGCCCTAACCCCCCCCCTCTACCTATCGCCCATCTGTCTCTCTCTCTCTCTCTCTCTCTCTCAATCTCTCTCTCTCTCTCTCTCTCTCTCTCTCTCTCTCTCTCTCTCTCTCTCTCTCTCTCTCTCTCTCACACATAGTGCACGTACAGCACCCTTTATGTTTATTATCTCCCTTGGTGTAAAAAAAAAATCCACCCTTGAAGGAAAGCAAATTTATTCTGATAAAACAAAATACCCTTTCAAGAAATAAGTATTTAAAGAAAACACCACAAAAGTGCCACAATTATTGGCACAACTAACAAAACGTATGAAAACGTACGTTTTTGTACTTCTCTTCCTCAGTGATCAGTGTGGCCTGCGTGGTTGCATTCTGGGTAGTGAGGCCCTTCCTCTCGGAAAATCCTTGCAAGATTTTCCTTCTCTCTTCCTCCATCACGTCTCTGTTCTCAGGGGTGTCAGCCGTGCACCACACACCGGGCTGAGGTGTGGCCTTCCCGACTCTAGGTTGGTGCAGTTTCAAACGAGGCACAGGGCTCGCTCCGTCTCCATCACCGTGCAGCAGGGAGGAGCTCTTACCGCCCTCCGCGTCCAGCTGAAGTGTCCCGTGGTCTGCAGTTGACTTGTTCAGGACTGTGGAGACAAGTGCAATTAGTTAGTCGGACAACTGCAAAATGTAGGTGTCCATTTCAACTCTAATTAACCATCTGAAAAAGTGATGCAGTGGAAATGGGCTCCTACCATCCTCCTTGTCCAGCTGAGCTGTCCCATGGTCAACAGATGACTCATTTGGGTCTGTAGAAAGAGATGAAATGATGATAGTAATTAGTAAATCTGTATGTACCTGTAGGTGTCCATTTCAACTCTATTCAACCATCTGAAATTACGATACTTACTGTAGTCCTCTTTGCTGAACTCTTGATCACCATCGCCATCAACATGCAATGGAGATGGGCTCCCATCGCCTCCCTTGTCCAGCTGAAGTGTCCCGTTGTCAATGGATGACTCGGTTGGGTCTGTGGACAGAGATGATTGTAATTAGTGAGTCTGTCAACATTAAAATGTAGAGTAGGTGTCCATTTCAACTTTATTTAACCATCTAAAAATATGATACTTACTGCAGTCCTCTTTGCTGAAGCCCCCCTCATCCATCTGAGGTGTCCCACGGTCGGCAGATGACTCTATCAGGTCTATGGAGAGAGATAAAATAAAGATTCTAACCACACGCTGGCGACCCGGGTTCGATTCCCGACCCGTGGTCCTTTCCGGATCCCACCCCTGCTCTCTCTCCTATTCGCTTCCTGTCACTCTCCACTGTCCTGTCGCATTAAAGGCATAAAAGCCCAAAAAATATGCTTAAAAAAGTGTATGATACAGTGTATGAGAGGGCCTAGCGTCAGTTAACTTACCATGGTGGATAGCGATCACTGCATTTTCACCTTCAAATCTCACTGCAGGCCCATCCTTCACCTCGTCCAGAGACACTACTACAGTCTCCTGCACCTTTGAGATGTCCATCCTAAGGTCCTCCATTCTCCTCCTACCTGCCATCTCTTTCTTGAGGCGCTTAGCCTCCTTTCTTAGCTTCTTCTTGCTGGTGTCAACCCTCTCGTTCTTGTGCTTCTTCCTTCGGACCGGTAGACAGCAGCCGAAAAGTTTGCTGAGCTTCATTTTTGTCACCTGTTCGCTTTGAAGTGTCTAATAAGACTGAGCAGATTCTTGGAATTCACTGAAAATTCTATTTTGTACATTTTGGAATGGAATCTTCAGAGTTCTGGAAATAAACATTCCAAGTTGTCACAGCGATAAATCTGGAGCAGCAACAAAGGATTTAGAATGTTCATTCTATAGAGCCAAGCTCACTCATTTTGATTTTCTTTTTGACAATCGGTTATGGTTATAGTTGGTTATGGTTATGGTTCCTGGCAGATGCTTTTGCCCAAAGTGGTGTACAACAAACACACACACTTTTGCTTTCTTGCTACTGTACTTTCCTCTTTTCTCTTCATTGTGTGCTTCTTCTGAATTCATATGCATTTTCTCTGCATTTTCTCTTCTATTGTGCTCCTTTAAATTATTTTCCTCTCCAGTGATTTTTTCAGATGCTGGTGGAGCCCCCTCTCTTGCCTGTTAACAGCATCAGCATTGATGCTTCGCTCATTTCCAGTCTTCCAGTGCAAGAACCTATAATCCTGCTCTGGGCAGATTTCACAAAGGACAGACTTATATAGAGAGGGAGGAAATAGTGTGTTAATACATTAATACTCAAATGAGAAAGAGATTGGTGAAAGAGATGAATTGAAACTGAAAAATAATCCTGTCTGCACTACACCTTCCCCCTTTCTCTCTCTCTCTCTCTTTCACTCCTTCACACACTATATGACATGCCTACCTTCCACTAGCCCTCCCTTCCCTCTTTCTCTGTCTCTCTCTCTCTCTCTCTCTCTCTCTCTCTCTTGCTGGGTCTGCATGCAGCATGCTTGTCTTGGTTGCATTCCCCGTGTTGAGATGTTAGCAGGTGCAGATGGTATGGCAGCAGTCCTCACCTCCTGTCACATTTTGGCTGTGTAGCCGTGTGTGAGGCAGCAAGTCTGTTGTTTTGCACATGGAGGCATTTGGTCATTTGCAATGACATTTATATAATTTATTTGATGTACTCAGATGTCAGCCTACATCAGTTGTAGCCGTCACATTTATTTTTTTGCCCAGTCAGAACTGAAGCCACAGCATTGACAAAAATACTATTTTCTTATAGTGGTTGCTTCAGGTTGTAATTCATTCAAATAATGTTGCGGATTTACAAAGTGTGCAATGCAGTGTATATGTGCATTGAATGTTCCGATGGAGGAGGATTTGAGTCACACCTGCAAAGAGAGCAGACTTTTGTCTAACAGACCTCTGACTCAGCTCTGCCATTGTTCTTCACAAAGGGACTTTTGTGTTGGTCTAGAAAGAGGTGTATTTACATCTGGACCGTGTTATTAAGTGCCTTTTCAGTATCCCTTCAGTAGCCACGTAACGTTAATTATGCGTTAATAAACAGGAATGCTATTACCAAGAGATATTGGAAACCTTGCATTCATGGATCTGTTTCATGTACCTGTACAGCTTCATATCAATGATACTATGATGTTTACCAGAGATGAAAAATTCTATTGTAAAATAAGTGAATGGAAACTGACTGTGCATTTTGTAAATGAAGAGGTTTCTCATTGATGAATTTTAACTTAGTCCTAAGTGCTATAATGTAATGTGACTATGTATAGACTTCCTTGTGGCCGGTCTATACCCGGTTGGAATCTTACATTTGACCACTTGGAATCCCACAGCAAGAGCAGAAGCACCAGGAGGACCCTGGCCGTGAGGTGAAGAAGATACGGAAGGCTCGGAACCGCAGGCAGGAGTGGAACGTGTTGGCCTATGACAAGGAGTTCCGCCCCGACGCGCGCCTCACTCCCTCGCCCTACCACGGCATGTCCTCTGAGGGCTCCCTCTCTCCAGACAGGTGAGCTACACCTGGCCCAGACTGACCGCACTCACTAGGGAAACAATATGGCTTCCTGTTGTTTATGATAGCTAAATTACCGTCTTCATATCACTTCATATCACTGGACAGTATATTGCTTATGCTGTGGAAAGCACATGGAGTCATGTATGTGTATGATTAGCAGTATTGATGAATGAAATATTACATTATATCAGATATGGTGTTAATGTGCTTTGTGGTACTTCTGACTAATTCTGTCACTGGTACTACTGGTGTTGCCACCACTGCAACAATCATTTTGAGTTTTTTACTTAAACTGCCAGTACTACATTTGTGTTGCTATTTTACTGCTGTACTGTATGCTAGCTGAACTAATCATCCAATAATACAGAACAAGCTCAGAAGAGCAGCACCTCTCTTCTCTCTGCTGCCCCCTATTGGAGAATGAGAACTCTGCAGACACCACAAAGTGTTCTATGTTTATGCTTATGGTATTTGTTTAATGTTGTGCAGCTTAGTACATTCTAGAATTTAGTACTTGATTAATAATTTTAGATCATAAAGAGGAATATTTATCGATGTCTCTCCCTCTTTCAGGTCTGGCATGTCAGATGAGCTCTCCTATCCGGCCAGCCCTAACCATCCGCCGGAGGCGGGCGGCCCCGGTGCAGACGGGAAGGACTCGGGTCCTACGCAGACCCAGTCTCTGGACCGGGCCTACCGACCCCCTGCCTCGGGTGCAGCTTCGGGCGCGGCACGTCAGCACTCTCTGGGCCGTGTGCCGTCTCACCCCCCGCCCACAGACCAGGCACTCAACGGGCCCAGACCCACCGCCGCCAAAGACTACAGGTCGGTACTCACTATCAGAATATCAAGCAGACTATTTGTGATGCAGTGATCACATGGGAGTCGTTACTACTAGGAGAATGAGTGAAATAAAAAAACTAAGAAAAAATATTGAAAGCTAAATTGAGAGTTCCTCTCAAGAACATGCATTGCATACAAATACAGGCAGTACTGTTCTCCTGCTAACCCTACTGTTCTCCTGCTAACCCTACTGTTCTCCTGCTAACCCTACTGTCACTCTGTGTTGTTGTCCCTCAGTGGTCACCAGATGCCCGAGCACTTCGTCCCGCCGGCTCCCCCTCCTCCCCCACCCCTCATCCCCTCCGCCCAGACGGCCTTCGACAGCGCGGCCGGCGGCGGCCCCCCGACCCTGGCGCCCGGCACCGTGGCGGCCATCTCTCGTCCCTACAGCCCCTCCCCTCCCCCCGCGCCCCCTGCCTCCTACGTCCCCTCCCCCTCGCACCCGGCCATGGCGGGCGGTCCCCCCGTCGCCCCTCCTCCACCCCCTCCGGGCGGTCCCCCCACCCACGGCCCATCTCCTGCCCGCTTGGCCCACCCAGCCGCCGGGGACACGCTGCCCAGGAAGGGCCAGGTGCCACTCATCCCGATGAGCGACGCCCGCAGCGACCTGCTGGCCGCCATCCGCAGAGGTAAGGGTGGGGCGGGCAAGACAGTCAAGTCGACTTTATTTATTTTTTGCATTTCGTACACAGAGGTCATTCAATGTGTACATAAACACAAGCTAATAAAAAGCATAAATAAAAGCACAGAAGGGCAATAGTCAAAGAATAGTTTAAAAAGTAAAGAATAAAAAAAGAAAACATAAAATACACAAGATAATAGTACATAAAAACATTAAATGGCAATAGTTTAAAAGTGTTTTAAAAGTAATAATTAAAACACATAAAAAACAACATAGAATGATTGTACTAGTCAAACACCCAGTGAAGAGCAGCACTCTGGAGATTCTTGAAGTAGTCCCAAGATAGAGGGATTGGTGAACTCGGATGGAGTATACAGTTAAATACATATGAACAGAAATGTGCTTTGATGTGTTGCACATGGTCCTTATGTGCTACACACTCCTGGTGTGTGATTAAATGCATAGTCATGGCACAGCTGCACACTGTAAATGCACATTGTAATTGTCTTTGCACCGATTTTGAGTGACATTAATACCTCTCATCTAAATATGATGCTTACACCTGTGATGTTAATATGTGCCTCCATTTTAAAGGTGCATGTGAAAAAAGAAGAACTATGTTTGCTCTCCACTTGTGCTGTGAATGTGGATGTGACACCCGTGCTGTCCCACAGGTATCCAGCTGCGTAAGGTCCAGGAGCAGAGAGAGCAGGAGGCCAAGAAGGAGCCGGTGGCCAACGATGTGGCCACTATCCTGTCACGACGCATTGCTGTTGAGTACAGCGAGTCCGACGAGGACTCCGAGCCGGAGGAGAACGAGTGGTCAGACTGAGAAGGAGGAGAAGGAGGAGGAGTAATGGGAGGAGGAGAAGGAGGAGGAGTAATGGGAGGAATGCGGGGAATGGAGAGGAAGTCGGAAGAGAGGAGGATGTTACCGAACCTACACACTGCTGCTATTTCAGAAATCAGACATACACTGCACACACACACACACACACACACACACACACACACACACACACACACACACACCAACATTCATATACGAGAAGAAGGGAATATGAGAAAGCACATCAGAGAGTTATAGAAAGAGAAAAAGAAAGCTAGAATAGATGATGCAGACAGAACAGAGTTTACCAGACCAGTATAAATCCTGCATTTAAATTAGTGTAATAGTAAATAATGTATATGTGCATTTTGAATAGTTTATCTATCTATCAATTCCCAAAGTTAATATATTGTATTTCAATCATTAACATAGAAGTGGTCTGACAATGAAAGATTGAGTGATGAGAGAGAGAGAGATGAAGAGAGGTGTGCACTCTGAAAGTAAGCACAGAAAGGCAGTCTGCAGTATCTGCATCAAGCAACTATGACAAAACATTCATACCAAGTGTTTTATTCCTCAGTTGCCAAGAATATCTTTGTTCAAACGATGAGTGTGTGTTTGACTTGATGTTTTATTTATCATTTCTTTTTTGAAAACTGACACTGCCAAAGCTTTGTGTTCTCCTTTATTGGTACCCCTCCGTGGTCCAGAGTCCGGTAGAAGAAATCCGAAATGTCGGATCATTTGCACAGGTCAGTCCGTGAACACATAATGTGCCCTACTGTATTTGCTTGTGGTCCAGCTCTTGTGATATAGCGCTACCGCGTTGGGACCCTAAATCTGTGACTACCGGTACACACACACACACACACTCACAGTGACAGCTGCAGACTCACCCTCTGAAGTCTGTTGGCCTCCTGTTAAATGAAAGGTTTGGCTAGCTCAGCATCAATCTGTCAAATTCCAGTTACTTCAGCTCTAGCAGTATTCTAAATGTTTGAATGGAATTGTCTTCACTTTAATTAGGATAATATATACCCTTCACAAGGGTGATTATCCTTAGTGAAAATCAAGACAGACCAGATCAAAATGGAGAAGAGTATTTCACTGAGATGTGAGAATGAAGCTTGTGTTCAAATAGCATTTCATTGTGTTTCTGGGTCTCTCTGTGATGGCAGACGGGTGGGCTTGGCACCGTTGGGAGTAGACCATTAGTTCTGTTGCATTCAGCAGTCTCGTCCATCTGTACAAAAGACCAGTGTAGGGCAGTTGCCGTACTAACGCAGTTGGAGCCCATCTCTCGCATTCTGTGTAAAACCGAACAGGTGACGTCATATCAGTAGTACATATACCTCAAACCCTGTGTGATCTCTTCACTATACTGTGAGCCAGGGAAGCTTCTCACACGCCACAGCTGCTCTCACTGGTCTGTGCTTTCCTTTGGAGTGAAAAGTGCAAAATAAAGGAGACAAAGTGGCCTTCTATTAACATCTACCGTATTTTCCGGACTATAAGTCGCACCAGAGTATAAGTCGCACCAGTCAAAAAATGTGTCATGAAGAGGAAAAAAAACATATATATAAATATATATATGTTGCACCTGAGTCGCAGGACCAGCCAAACTATGAAAAAAGTGTGACTTATAGTCCGGAAAATACGGTAATTTTTAAATCATAATTATTACATAATCATAATTAGCTGCAGCCTTAATCAGTATTAGTTCAATAAGATATATCTGCTCTATGTAAAGAATTACTATGAGAGTGGTTTAAAATGATTAATATTTCACCAGCATCACACCAGTGAACTTATAAAATATAGTCTATGTGCAATATATCTGTCTTAGACGAAAGGCGATTTAAATGTTATTTGGGCCTTTGAAACCATTTATTTTGGACTTATTCGATATCTACTCCATTGTTGAATAATATATTGCACGTGGTTGATGTTTGATGGGAGAGGCAGTAGTGTGGCTTAGCTACCCTTTGGCTTTTATGTAACGCACAGCGATTTGTAGGGTTGACTGTTGACTAACTCATACTATAGCTGTCAGCCAAACACCTCCGTTTCTTCTGTTTTTCTTTATGAAAAAAAGGCTTTTTCGTTTGTAACTTTGCTCTGTTGTTGACAGTGTTGTGGTGAATATTGATACCCTTACTAACAGTGAGTAAAATCCTTTGTTGTTTTTTTCTCATAACTCTATAAAAATATGGTGGATAGTGACTGTATGGGGAATACTTTGCCATGTTATTTTATTACTTCTGTAACAGTTGATTTCTCCCTTCAAGCATATACTGTGTAGACAATAGATCTGATCCCACTGTGTGTGTGTGTGCGCCTGTGTTTGTGTGTGTGTGTGTGTGTGTGTGTGTGTGTGTGTGTGTGTGAGAGAGAGAGAGAGAGGGAGCATGTCAAACATATTATACGCATCAGTGTGTATTTGTGTGTTTGATCTCTAAGCCTCTATGTTTTTTTCGTTTTCATTTCCATCGTGTGCCGAAACACTTTATTAACTTGGAAGCTACACATTGACCATGTGTTCAGCCCCTTCAGCTGAAATGTGAGACGTACCCTGGGTACAAAAGAAGAGGCCCTGCATCTGAGTCTGTGATGAAGAGTCATATGTCCTGTGGTTTATAAAGTTCAGTATCGATGTGTTTTACAATCCATTGTTGTATAGATTTTTTGTAACACTGCTTGTACAATGAACTTGGGCATATATCAAGTGACATATCTATTACATGAAATCAGATATGCTTTCAATCAGTATGCATGTATTAAAATGAATAAAAATATGAAAGATATAACGTGTTGACTTTTTCCACATCATCTCTTAACAACTTTTGGACTGGATTTTTTCTGTAACGGGGCTGACTGGCACAATTCAATCAAGTAATTTAGACATACATCATTTAGCCAATAGACCTCTATCAGATGCTGATTTGTTTGTTTGAGTCCTTGCCTTATTCCCAGTGATTCAAATTCAGGGCCATCTGGACTTCCTCAGCAGCAGGAGCCTCCTATGGGTAGGACCTGCAGGAGGGATTAATTAACCTTTTATCTATACGGAGAACACTGATGTTGAACAGGCCCTCCTTACGAAGGCCTTGCCTTTGATAAACGCCAGGCAGAGTGCATGTTAGAACACAGCAAACACCTTCAAAGAAGCCTTGGAAGGACACATAGGGTGAAGATGACTTGCAAAGACGTGAGGTGCTTGAGGTAAATCAGCTGATGTAGAACACAATTAAAGACTTATGGTTGTCATTTCTCTATTGCACAGGTGGACAACAAGGTTTATTTGTGTGTTTGTGTGTGTGAGTGTGATCCTGCATGTATGCGTGTGGGTGTGTGCCTCAGTTTGTGTTTATTTCTATGTATCTCGCAGCAGAGAGGAGGCCAGGAGGTTGTCTTTGAAATGACCTAGCGTCGGGTTATTTTTTTCTTTTTTTTCCCCCAACCCCTCCCATGCTAAATCAGAGCCGGAGTCCCAGACAGGAAAAGAAGCCGTGCCGAATCCTGTTTGTCTCCCTGTACCCACCCCACCCTCCCCACCCCCTCCCGCGCCTGTGACATCACATGCTGCCTCCATCCCTGAGTCTCCATCTGTTCTGCCCACAGACGGCCAGGAAGGGACGGTGCCATCACCGTGCCCGCCAGGCATCAGCTGACACATAGCCACACAATGCCACATACCGGTGGCATTTTTTTCTTCTTCTAAAAAAAGCCGCAGCCAGGGTGGTTGGTCAGTTTGAGCTGTGGACCTTGTTGGCATCAAATATTGGTTGGTAAGTCAGTACAAGGCCAGTGACATTCCAAGCTCAAATTGCCAAAAAAAAAAAGTATTTTCAAGAATACCCTAAAATTCTGATTTAGTTTAGTAAATATGTTTGCCACGAGAGTGAATTTTAGATGTTGCCCCGAGTGTGTAGTTCTTCATGATGCAAATGAAATGTGTATCTCATCCTTCTACAGTATATGTACACAAATAAGGAGCCACACATTGACCCTGCAATCTAGTTTTCTTTTTATGTAAACATCATTCAGTACATACACTTTGAGCTCAATGCAGTGAGACACATTGAAGTTCCTTGGTTAAATATCAAGTGAAATACAAAGAAAGGTGACACATCCATGATATTTTTAAGCCTTTCTAGATGTTGCACTGATGTTGCACTGAATGGTTTGCATCCTTTTGATACCAAATTGGTTGGTTTGCTAACAAGTCACCCAAAAGAGTACCTGCCATGTATAAGTTTAAGCAGATGATGATGTTAAGAGTTGCTAGGTTGGCACAAGTTATGGCAACACTTCACTTGAAACTGTCACATAACCTGTCAAGGGCATGGCTGGATATTAATGACAAAACAGTGACAGAATAGAGCATATCAGCAGACACATCCTTGTTAGGCGATGTGGTAGTGTATAGACAATCTGACAAGTCAAGCTCATTAAGACATGTATGCAATGATGCACCATTACAAAGCGAACAATGGAGCTTTAAGTCATAGCTAGTTAGGCATACGAGTACCTAAAAAATAAAAAATACAAAATCTTCAAGTATATCAGATTCACTGCCAAAAAATGTTTTTGACACGAGAAAACTGCACATCTTCTTCATTGAAACAGTTGCTCTAAACATCAAAGTACATTATTGACAAAGATTACATTTATCTTTTCAAGATTAGTATACCAGTTACACACAGGCTCCACAGTATATTATTGCCAGTGACAGTAGATAAGGCAAAACAAAACATTCCGTTTGGTTTTGTGTTGGACCAGGTATTGACATTTTATATTCTTACCATGTGGCCATTGGTTCTGTGCATAAGTGTCATTCAGTTATCCATAAAAATATAAAGACAGTATAAAACTATGCTACAAATAGGTACAAACAACCAAAATTATATTTTAGAAATCATAGCTCTGTTGAGGTCATCCTCAAAGAAACTTCCTTATAAGATAGTGCTATTGTACGTTTTTACAAATACAAGTAATCTAAATTGAATATCCATCAGTTTTTTTTTAAAATCCATCAGTTTTTTTTAAAATCCATCAGTTCAAAATAGGCTCAAGAAAACATTTTGCAATGCATCTTGCAATACAGGGCAAAACTGGGCGATGATGATTCAATGATTGCCAGGCCTGCCTAACATGTACTGTTAAAAGGCCAATATGTGATAGTTTTTATACTCCTAAATTTAGATGTACAACTTAGTTGAATATACAGAAAAAGTGCACACGTTATCTTTGCCAGTGTTTGTGTGAAGCACTGCAACTGTTCCACCAGAGAATGGTATGATCGCCAATAATTGTGTAAAACTTGTAAAAAATGCATTTGGTGACACTGCCTGACTATGTTTTAAGCTGTTTTAGTCGGCTGCGAATGAGCTGTTTCCCCCTTAACTATGAATTATTGATCAGGACTGCTGCATCTGGCATTTCCTTGATAGTTTCTCACCAGCTATCCTCAGTGTGAGGGGAATACTCAGCATCCAACACAGGCCTTGAGTGGTAACTGTATGCAATCCGCTGTCCATGGTACTTAAAGATTTCTTAGGCTAGGTCTTAGTTCACCACTAATAGTCTGAGGTTGTGATTTATCTAAAGATATGATCAAGAGAGTGCTTATTATTCATATTTTTTTTCCTTCTACTTTTCCCATGAAAAGGCCATTTTATCCTACAATATCTTTATCCACTAATAGCTGTGTGGAGAGACACACACAATCATCTTTTGAATTATCGCCTATATAATACACCTATATAATAAAATCACCATCATCTGTGGAAGATAGTCTTAAATATCTATGTGTGATGAGAGAAGCAAGTTGATGTGCAGCTCCATTCACAGTGATATGTGTACTGACCACCAACTACACCAACAATGGGGGTCTACATTACATTCTTCACAAACCTTGGGCCCCGAGAAGACAGCGCACATTAAAATCAAGTAATATTTCCTAAGTAAACTCCCAGTTCCTGTATGGTGCACAATGGAAAGTATGCAAATGTACAAAACTAAAAGGTGACTCTGATACATAAATACATTAAATATTAACCATAAAATGCAGTTGGAATAATAACCAGACCTATGCATTCTCGTTTCCAGTTCCAATACATGGATCATTGAAGGGTGTGTGTGTGTGTGTGTGTGTGTGTGTGTGTGTGTGTGTGTGTGTGTGTGTGTTTTAGAACAGGTTAGATATCTACACATCACTTGGTGTCCTTGGGCGCATGGTGAAACTATGGGGCAGGCATCCACAACAGGCGAGTCTCAAAGACCGTTGGATGTCTGGGTTTCTGAATGCGTATATAATAGGGTTGATGAAGGAGTGGCAAATGGCAGGGAGCGCGGTGAGATACGCGTACATGGCAGGATACCTGCTGTCTGCCACCAGGGAGTACATGGCGAAAGGGACCCAACAGAGTGCAAACGTCCCGAGGATGATGGAGAGAGTGGATACCCCTTTGGTGGTGGAGGACGCGTGAGAGGTAGTCATAAAGTGCTGCACCGCTATTTGTTGTGCGTGCCGGAACGCGATCTTACAGATCTGCAGGTACAGTTGCAGGATGAGCGCGAAGACGAGAAGGAAAGACACCGCCAACGCGGCGGCGTTGTTTTTGTTGATGGGCCGGCAGATGCTGCAATTCGCCTCATCATCCAGGCAGTTCCATCCAAAGATCGGCAGCGAACCCAGAGCGGCGCTAGTCAGCCAGATGAGAATCAGCGTGACGTAGGTGAAAGTCACTGTGCGCTCCGTGTGATAGGTGAGCGCGTTGTAGAGCGACAGATACCGGTCCACGGTGATGGCCAAGATGTTGAGCACGGAGGCAGAGAACGCGGTGATGAGCAGTCCGGCGGACAGAAGCGTCACCAGCCCCGTGTCCAGCATGTAGGTGACTACGAAATTCAGGATGAGCCCCAAGCCCGCGAGCATGTCTGCGAATGCCAGACTACCGATGAGCACGAACATAGGCGCTCGCAGCGTGGGTGTGTAAACTATTAAGGCGATCACTACCGCATTCTCGAAGGACACCAGCGTCCCTGCCACACACACGACAACGTCCCAGGGGTTGACAGCGACCGGCCGCAGCTCCGTCGTGAGGGTGGGAGAGTCGTTCCTACTCTCTTCAACAGTGAAGATCAATGAAGAGGTGTTGTAGAGTTGGTTACTCATTGTTGCGGCATGAGAGTGAATCATTGCTGTGAAAGGTGGAGGGGGTAGAGAGGGAGGGAGGGACAAGTAGGTGGAGGACATATATATTAGACGAAGTCTGCAAGAGCTTTTAGCTTAACGTCTGACTGATTTGTAGACTCATATATTTACCCTGATCACGTTTAATGGAGAGATTCCAGAAAGAGACATCAACTACAGCTACACACGCTCTCGTTCAGTAAACGAGCGAATGAGGGAAATTTGGAAACAGCCGCTGAAAGTCTTAAGAAATGCTCATACCACCGGCTAAGTAAGCCCTGACACATTTAATAGGTGGATTGCACAACCAAAAATAGCGAATCAGGGACGTCAACGTTCAGGGTTCACTGGGTCTGACAGCATTCTATTGTTGGAATCGATTTCCATTTTTAGCCCACCATCAGGCACAAGCAGAGACCTGTGGGGTTTATGTCACTGATCGTCCTATGCACTTTAATTCTCTCCAATCACAATAATAATAATAATAATAATAATAATAACATATTATTATTATGTAGGTATCTTAGATCTATTTCCAAAATGATATGATAAGCTATTTTTACGCTGGTAAATTAGAGCAGCACACCCAAGAAGATATGAAAGCTTGCCACCAACCAGAGCTGCCGCGCGAGCCTCCATGTCACTCCCATCAAGTGGCGAAATGACGGTCTTTCAAAGAAACCCCTGTGCATTCCGTGACAACCTCTTGGAAGGAAGATGGAGTCGCAGAGAAAGGGAGAGAAAAAGAGAGAGAGGCACGCTCACAGAGGCGGAACGAAACGAATCTCCGCCACCTTATCCCTTCAAAGCACGTCTTTGCCCGTTGTTGTATTAACTGATATTAATGTTGTTTTCATCTCTTTCTCACGGGAGGAGCGCACAGCCTTGGGCTGTCGCTATGCTGAGGATATTGGTAGTCTATAGTCTGTGTCTCTTGGTTGTGCCTACCCTATTGGTCCTGAGGTTGCATCTCACAATTGACGTCAAATGTTCTCCTCATTCTTGAGCGGCCAGATAATTCACAGCCTGTGATCTTCGACATGTCCTGAAAGATATAGAGGCTAATACTGACGACTGAGCCTAGCAATATCGATCAGTCAAAAATAGAGTGCATACAGCTAATAGAAATGCCTAATCGACTCAAATTAGAGCTAGAATGTAGACAGGTAGCCTAATGTGTGACCAAAGATTTTGTTGTTGAGGTGCCTTCACTGTCGTTGATGTCACATACTATTTTCCACAACACTTAAGACGTGGTTGGAATGTTTCCAGCAAGAGACTTCCAGCAAGAAACATTCAGAGTAATTGATCACTGATATTGATGACTTGGTGATTTCACCTGATCTCTCAATTGTAAAAAATGTATTGTATTGCCTTTAGATACTGATCTCTTAACTTGCAAAACCCATGTATTTGTAGGCTACTTTAAATGTAAGTCTAGTCCCAGACAAAAACATGCACTTTGACCTTTTCTGTTGGGCCAAAGATTACAGAAACAAATCCTTATCAGGGAACATGGATGTGAAATGCATCTGATCTGAATGAATACCACCTTTTGTCTGATAATCAAATTGTTTTGACTGAAATGTTCCTTAAACATTTTAATCAGTGAGTAAGGCAGTAGACTCAATCAGTGAGGCACTGAGTAGGTCCCTACTTTATCACAGACCATGCCAGCAATGCCCATACCACATGTCTCAGTATTTTCTATTCACGTTGTGCTCTATGCTTGAAAAGTGCTATATAAATAAATGTTAAATAACATTATTAAATAATATTATTATATGAAATAATAAAAAAAATAAACAATTAAATATCATTATTATTTATTATTTAAATTATTATTATTTCACAATGCTTATGATGTAACTGAAAATAGAAGCTAACCCATAAACGTAATCCTTTAATATAATGTAAAAAGCCTGTATATGGTTGCTATTTTTGTTCTGTGCAAATACTAGATAGTGTGTTTGCATGATGTGTTGAAGTCTGCATGATGTTATGTGTTTGTGTTTTGTCTTTTTGAGTCAGAATGACAAACAGGATCTGTTGTCCTGAAACATCACAGGAGAACTGTGGAAATAAATACTACATTTTGAATTTGCATGAAGCCATAAAACATTTGTATAATGAAAGCTCATGTGCTGTTTGTGTGGAAACTCAGACACTCAATTCAGCCCCCTAGAATTGAACTTTTCTTGGCATGAGCAATGGGAAGTAATGAGTTCATATGGGAAGTAACTAGTTGGGGTTAAGATGGGAAGTACAAATACTTAAATACTTTACTTAGCAGTTTTTTTAGGTAGCCTATCTGTACTTTACTGGAGTATTTATTTTTCTAACAACTTTTTACTTTACTCCCCTACATTTTCACAGAAGTATCTTTTTACTTCTTACATTTTCAGAAGTCTCTTCAATTCATGTTACTTTTGTGCATTTGGGGCGAGTTATCAATTATTTTTATTTGAGGTCATTGTGTGCTTTCCCAATATCAAGACTGATTTCCAGAGGTGGAAAGTAACGAAATACATTTACTCACGTTACTGTATTGAGTAGTTTTTCTGTGTATTTTGTATTTTTTAAGTAGTTTATAAAATCGGTATTTTAAATTTTACTTGATTACTTTTTGAGTGAAGTATTGTACTTCGCTACATCAAAAATCCCATCCGTTACTTGAGTAAAAAAAAAAAAGTTAAGACTAACTGAAACAGAGCTGGATCACGAGATGCATCAGATTTGCCTAACCTATGAAAGTGTATTTTCCGCTATTCCAATGGGTTGTCTCAGTTCATTTTATCACCAATGATTATTATTATTATTGGAGATATTCAAGCAAACACCATGGGATTTCGTGTTTTGACGTTTGTGCTCACCTTTCTTTGGAAAGAAGTTTATTAGCAGTTGTTTCCCCTCATTTTGATGTCTCTTTTTTCTGTTTTGGCTTTTGTTTTTAGTAACTTGACTTGGCTTTCTTGGAGAAAGACATTGCACCAGCAGCACAACAATTAGCGGTCCACTACTAGCGACGCTCAACTAAATAAACAAAAGATAGACTACCTTAATCGTGCAGGCGGACTAAACCATTTAGCTCTTTAGCAAGGGAGAGTGAGAGTGACCTTAGACAGTTTTCACTATGTTTTGTATACAAAATCCAATCAGTCAAACTTTACATTTCGTCTGACATTCATTTTTACATTTAATTTGGAAGTTAAAATATTCAGTTAAAATAAATATATGGTGGAAATAAGTATTGAACGCTTAATTTTTTTCCAGTAATTAGCCTAAACTTCCAGTGAGTCTATTTGAAATTTTCACCACACATATATTAACACACATATAAAAAATCCAAACATAAAGAGTTTTGTGTATTAAAGTGAAATGACACAGGAAAAAAGTAGCCTATTGAACGTGCCTACTGAAATTTCTTCAATACTTTGTGGAAGCCTTTGTTTGTAAAGGCAGCTTCAAGACATTTCCTGTATGACAAAACCTATTAGTCGCAGTATTAGGTGTGATTTTGGTCCATTGTTCTAAACAGATTCCAGGGGTCCCTCTTGTGAATCCTAATCTTTAGTTCCAGATTACTTCCAGAACTGTTTAATTGAATTGAATTGAATTGGCTGCCTTCAAGTCTTTCTGGAGCCTTCTCCGAGTGGTCCTTGGCTCTTAGAATTGACTATCCTTCTGACTCCCTGGTCAGAAATATTGCAAGGAGATCCTGTGCCATGTGCCGGTTGATGATGCAGTGATGTTTCTTCCACTTGGAGATAATGGCTCCCATGCTGCTTACTGGAAGATTCTGACGTTTTGAAATGCATCTGTAACCAGTTTCATTGATATGTTTTGCAACAATAAGGTTGCAAAGGTCTTGGGAGAGCTTTTTGCTTTTATCCATCATGAAATGTTTCTTGTGTGACACCTTGGTAATGAAAAACCTTTTTATAGCCCATCAATATGTAAGCTACTAACCAAGCTTATATTAATTTGCACAGATAGAAAGGATAACTACTCTCTAACTACTTCCAGCTCGTTCCTTCCCTTTCCTTGCCTTAGTGCTTTTTCTTAGCGTGTAGCATGTGTCCCTGTGTTATTCCACTTCATTACACATGACTGATGAAAGTGTTGTGCCCCCTGTATTCCACTTTTCAAGGGCCCTTTCCTCCATTGCCCTATACTTCCCACTTTCCCCCCCCAGTTCGACGCCCTGTAATCTGCTGAACCTTCTGCTCGTTTCCAAATATAAAACTCTCTGCAACTCAACATTGGCCTACCTGCCTCAGCTGCTTGTGAGGGGCTTTTCAGTTGTGCTGGATGACTGTTCACTGCAAAGCGACCCAAGGATGAGTGCAACTAACTTTGAAAATCAACTACTGCTCAAACTTAAAGGAGAACTCCGGTGATTTTTCACATAGATCTCCATTTCTCAACATCCTTATCAGGCAAGTACCTCCACTCGGCGGCCATATTGCAACACTTTTTGGGCACTTATCGTGCATCTATTTCGGCAGAAATGCGTGTGGGTAAGGCTTCACGACACCAATCTTGCTCCAGCAGCGAGATCACAACAGATGATTGGCACGATGTCTTCACAGCACACCATATGATTGGCTCAATGTATTTTACAACACACCACATGATTGGCTCAATGTATTCACATGTCAACGTTTTGCCGCGGAAGGGTTGTGATATGTGTAGACAACTGGCATATTGGCGTTACAAACTAACCCCATGCATTACTATGGAGGATTTTTTGAGTGCTGTATCTCCTCATTAGAAAGTCTCTGGTAAAACTGGTTGTTCTGGTATCTCCCCAAAAAAAAAAAAACTAAGTAACTTTTACTTTAAAGTACATTTTAAATTAACTACTTTTTACTTTTACTTGAGTACATTTTCAGATCGGTATTTTAACTTGTACTTGAGTAATATTTCATCAAGGTATTGGTACTTTTACTTGAGTACAATATTTTCATACTTTTTCCACCTCTGCTGATTTCAACCTAAATCTATGGGACAATAGAGATGCAAAAAGGGGATTAACTTTGCAACTGTGCCACACCAAAACAATGGTTACATGATAATGAAAACATTTGCTGAATGCAATGCTTTATTACAATATGTACAGACATCAAAACATCATATTCTTTGTTTGCATTTCCTTCTTAAAAAAATGTTGAATAAAAATATTCTGCCTTTTTCCTACTAGGCCTATTCTGCCAGTGAGCTTACCTCAAACAGAATGCTTGTTTCTCTGCAAGTACATACCTGTGGTAGTAGGCAACAAGCTTGCTTGAGTTTTTTGTGATATGCCATAGGGACAATGAAATAGTTGTTAAGGAGTTACAGGAATATACCATTGGAATATACCATTGTAGGTTACAGTCCGCTTCTTTTAACAGAAACAACTAGTAAAATAGTCCTTCAAAAAGGCTCGGATACTTTTTACTTTTATACTTTAAGTACATCTCAGTGTCTGTACTTTGTTAGTTTTACTTGAGTAAAGAAGCTGAATCACTACTTATACTTTTGCTAGAGTCTTTTTTTTCTGTACTTCTGCTTGAGTATGGAAATTGTGTACTTTTACCATCTCTGCGTGAAACCAATAATAAGTTGTGTTATCTTAACTTATCCTTAATTTATCACACACATGATTCTAAAGCGAGCTGTGCTGAGTGTCTCCTTTTTGCACTCATTTTGAGCCAGAACATGCCAGCCACAACAGTGCTAACACATCAAATCCCAATTATGATATACACATGAAACACGTAAATGTTCAAGTATGTTACACATGGCACTGTTAAAGCCTATAAATAGCACACAGGCACGTTTGACAGTTTTTTAAGTGATTGACTGACTCGTGTCTATGTGTCTGTTCAAAGTTCACTTTTTCGTAACACTGCATAACAGCACAGAGAGAGAGTGACCAGTCATGACGTAAAAAGGACTGAAGAAACTGTAGGATGCATATAGCCCCCACAACACACACACACACAGAAACACAAAGAGACACACACAGACACAGACATGCACACAAACACAGACAGACACACTCACACAACACATAGCCTACACACACACACACACACACACACACACACACACACACACACACACACACACACACACACACACATTCACAACCCTCCCCTGTCGGGACCTCATATTTGCCTATATTTGCCTATTGGGGGTTCTTTATTGTGTCTCCGATGTCCGATGTGTGAAACACGCTTTATTAGATTAGATTAGATTCAACTTTATTGTCATTGTGCAGAGTACAAGTACAGAGACAACAAAATGCAGTTTGTGTCTAACCAGAAGTGCAAAAAAGCAGAAAAGTGCAATGTGATATACAAAAGTAGGTGGTGCATAGACAGGACAAAAGATATAGTGCAGTGTAGACAGTAGTTTTCAAAAGGTGTATAAATTAAATATAAGTATGTGCAGTGTATTAACAGTAACCTTATAAGAGCAAAATAAATATGACTATGTAATATGAACAACATGTACAGATATGTGCAATGTAGTGGCAGTACCATTATATTAGTAGTAAAAACAATATAAATATATGCAGTGTATCAACAGAATATATTACAGAAAAACTGAATAAATATGGATATTTAGAATGAACCATATAAACAGATATGTACAGTATGTACAGCTATGCGCAGTGTGGTAACAGTACCATTGTAGTGCAGAGACAGTAACATTATAATAGTATTAAGAATAAGTGTATGTGCAGGATGAAGAGCAGTAGAATATGGCTCTGTACAAGTGTAATTACAGTATGTTCATTTGTAAATAAATGGACACTATGGATGGGATAGGGTAGTGCAGTTGTGGGGGGGTGCGGGGGCTGGGGGATGTCTGCCTCCTTGTTGTCCCTGTCAAAGGCTGCCATGGTCGTGGACACCTCAACAGGCACAGGCAAAGAGGGGGCTTAGTTCGTTGGATGCCACCGGGATGCAGAGCTAGAGTTTAGTAGGCTGACAGCCGCAGGAAAGAAGCTTCCTCTGAACCTGCTGGTTCGGGTGCAGAGAGACCTGTAACGCCTCCCGGAGGGGAGTGTGGTGAACAGTCTGTGGCTGAGGTGAGAACAGTCTTTGATGATGCTGCACGCCTTTTGCAAGCATCGCTTGCTCTGGATCATGGGCGGATTATGAACTTTCGGGCCCCTGGGCCCAGATGTATTAAGGGCCCCCCACAGATTTCACAACCCTCTGCAGTGCTTCCTGGTCATGGGCAGAGCAGTTGCCATACCAAACTGTGACACAGTTGGTGAGGATGCTCGCAATGGTGCAGCGGTAGAAGTTCATCAGGATCTGAGGAGACAGATGGACCTTCTTTAGTCTCCTCAGAAAGAAGAGACGCTGGTGAGCCTATGAAGCCTTATGTTTCATGTTAGTATTATCCCATTACTATCCCATTTGAGAGGGGCTAGATATACAACACCTGTTCACCATCAAAGATTTATTTACAAACTTGTGTGCATATAAAAGTATTGTGCAAAATAAACAAAAATGTACAAAGTCAACAAGATGTCTATAAAGACAGTTTGCAGAGTTGGCAAGTGTGCAAGCTGTCATTGAGTAGACAATTTCAGGGTTAAGTGCCATCCAGAATGGTGGCACAAATCTATTTAGGTGTCTATTTAGGAGTAATCTCCATTATGCAATTAAGAAATGAATCCATTAGGTAATTTATTAGGGTATGCAATGCAATGGCTGCAGTGCACTGTTGGTGGGGAAAAGCAGCAAGGTCAAATGTACTGCAAAAAAGGTTGCAATTATGTTTCTCTTTGAGATCTCCTGAGATGGACACTGCAAATTAGGGTTTAACTTTCTTTTTCATTTTAAATTTTAGAGTGTACAGAAAATAAATGATTACATATTCTGTGTTAAAATGACAGCTTCAAATCTCATAATCATATCATAATCATAATATAGCAGTTCCGTTTGAGTTTATTTTTATACTGGCCACCAGAGGGCACGCTTGCACCCGTTTAAAAATGTAAATGAATGTCTTACCATCCATATTCTGGGGGTGTCGCTGCAGTTTGTACTGCTACCTCACAGCAAGGACAATTAGTCACTGGCTTGACTGTTATATTTCTTTTATGAATCTGAAAGCAAGAAGAGGATACAATGCCTTCTTTATCAATGCCTACAAATCTTTAAAATGGCTAATGTTAGTGAAGGTCTGGATTGTGCACCACACAGCTACAGCTGTGGCCTTGGTCAGCCTCAGGTCTCAACTCCAAATGCGTGCATCCCCCAAATACCCAGCACTGGGGACACACGTTTGTCACAAAACTATTTTGCTACAAAAATAACAAAATAAAATACAAAATACCAATGTGAAAAATGTATTTAATTAAAATACAAGTATTTAGTAATTTGAAAAATACAAAAATACCCACACATTAATTATGGTATACCAACTTTTTAAAATAAACAGGGCATATTATTGAAAATGTATCCCCAAGACACAAGAAATACTATTTTCTGATTGGCTGGCAGAGGGCTAGTAATTCTGTACATTGGGGCTGAAGTAGATCTGGTAAAAAATGTAATCAGCATCCCATGTCAATGTAAACGATGATTGAACTGACAAGAAGCAGACTTTGCAACAGGAATCAACTGTAACATAGCAAACTACCCACCATCATTTCCGTAAGCCTTTTTTTAAACTGAACTGCATTTCCATTTTTGTGCTATAAATGCCTATTGCCTACATGACTGGCAAAATGGGGGGCAAACAGAATAACATCCTGTAAGGTGTCCCGATATACAGAATTAATTAACTTGATGGAGAAAACTCTTTTCGCATCGGGAAGGTCTTTGCATCCGTTTCCTCCATTATTTCTGCATACCTCGGCGGATGTTGTCCCTTCATGTCCTCATGTCAAATCAATTAAGTGGTTTTAATACTGTACTGTAGTGGGGATGAACATCAGCTATTAGGCACTCAATGTCATGGGGTCAAAGGTCATCATATGGGATCCATGTCCTAATGTTCTCCCTAAGTATCTTATCTGTATCGTTTTTAAATTGTAGTCATCAAGGAACACCATGGGCGCAGCAGCACAATGCCAATCTCTAGGTATGATGAAGGGTATGTGATGATGATTTTAATTCCAAAGGCCAAGGGAACTTTATCAGGATGCATAGTATCCTGGATCCATGAAATAACTGGCCTTTAAAAATAAAAATCTGCCTGCCTCTATGGGAATTTAACATAGGGGTGCCAATACTTATGACCCCTGTATTTTAAGGAAGAACATTTATTTATTTATGATACATTATTCATTCTAAAAGAAAATTGGTGTCATTAAAGGTTGGATATTTCTTCATGTTTTTACTTAAGGCATTAAGATCAATTTCTAAAAGATGATTTTATGTTCCTCTTTTTATTAGTCAACTTTAGCATAGGTGCCAATAATTCTGGAGGGTACTGTAACATGGTAGCCTGGCGGGCCATCCTATATCATTGACATGTACAGGCTGAGCAAATTCATTTGCTGCCGCTAGGGTGCGTCTAGATTTCTAGGCTAGTAACATGGTGTTCTCGTGTAAAATAAGGGGGTCGACATAACAAATGCTGCAATAAAAATAAAAACATATGGAGCACACAGAACAGGCTTTTGGTGTATACTTTTATAGGCCTGCAACATAAGTTGTAAATGGAATGTTGAAATAAATAACAAGTTCCTGATGCCGTAAATTATCATACTCACTTGCAGTTCTTTCTAAAGAAGAAAAAGTGACTTACGGTTATGTAATATTCTGATTGTGCTGTGAGTCTCTGAGATACAGTTGTGGTAGAACTGCAGGGGGGCAGAGGTACAATGTGTTTATTATGCAGCAGCTCAGTGCACACTTTATTCATATAACCCTAAGCGTTCACAGCCAGGCTGCTACAACCACTGTGGTTCCCACACTTTGCTCAGCCTACATACAGTATACTAGAACTGTATGTTGAACGGTGGCTGGATTACATGTCCTTGTTTTTTTTTTCTTTCTTTCTTTTTTTCCCCCTCATCTGAAACATGTTGGGTGTTGGTACCAAATTTGAAGTACTTCTGTTTTTCCGTTGATTAATCCGATGCAGTCAGGCAGGAGCGGCACCTCAAACTGCATGGAGGAGCTCTCTGCTCTTTAGTTGTCATGAAGCTTATGACCTCACACCTTGCTGTCAACTTGTATCTTTTCTGTGTAATCAATTTCTTTCTCTTAACTTTACATCTGGTTTCCTGTTACTGGTGTCAAACCCCTCTACTTCCCCTATGCTGAGGGAGGAGCTGGTATTTGTGGGTTTTTTGGTTGAGCGGTGTTACAGAGTCACCTACAAGGGAGGTGTAGTGGTGTGTGACAAAATAGAGTGTGTGTGTGTGTGTGTGTGTGTGTGTGTGTGTGTGTACAGTATGTAAGGGGGTCCAGTTCACCCATTGGGACCTGAGCAGAGGACACACAAAGCAGTCTCACCCCACAGCATCCCTGGCACCAGAGAGAAGGACCCAGGGAATCCAGGCTGCTGCAGGCAGGTAAACGGACGCCTACGCTGCGCTCTCTGAAATGCCTTCCTCAAATGACTCCACCACAGAAGAGGAGCTGTGAATAATTGATGAGGCTAGTAATTCACGTCTATGATATCCGAAAAAAGCCCAGACAACAGAGCAGTATGTTTATGTAAAACAGGATAATAATCAATATTATTATAAACAATGGTACCCTTGCCAGAAAACAGCATCAGATGTAACGCTATATTCATTGTAATTGCAGATGTTTAGCTTTTAGCTTTCATTAGAACGGACCTTATATCCAAACAGAGCTTTTATTCCACTCGCATTCTAGGCTTCATATTAATCCAGAACAGAACACGCGTTTCAAATCCGCACAAATATAGCCTCAAAGGACCTGTGCTAGCAGCTCTGGTCAAGACGCAATTTACATAAAACGAGTCCTTCTGGCTGTCCTCCATAACTAATATGAAGTAGCCCGTATGAGACAAATCTTCAGCATTCACTGTCAAGGGTCTCTGGTTAGTGAGAGCAGAGAAATCCATCTGAACACTCACAGTTCTAATGCTGTGAGCAAAGTTATATATACATGAGATAGGTTAGTTGCATAACTGGATTATCTAATATCCAATAATGCATTTTGTGTTGTGTTGAGTGTTCTGGTCAGGTGTTTTTCCCCCTCTATTTCACACACTAGCAGAACATCTTGCTCAATATAACAGGGTGGGTCTGTTTATTTCGATCTCTCTTGCTCTTTTCTCACACCATGTGTTCTTATCTCTCTTTCTCTCATCTCGCTCGCTCTCTGTCTGAGCACAGTGGTCAACATTATAACTCACACATGTGCATACACCAGTCTTGCAGCACGCAGCTGTTGTTGTGGCTGAGTAGCAGTTTCATAAACATTTCAGATGCTGCTGAGTTGTGACTATCAGGGGTGACCCAGAATGCACTCCGGTATCAGATCCTTAATTTCTCACAC